>NW_027105168.1:14971-24359 GCF_000696795.3 Halyomorpha halys | reverse complement strand
TGATGTGGGTATTTGGGAAGTAACAAATATAGAACAAAAAAGTAAATCTACATTTCACCTATCACAAATTATGGCCTATTTAGATGGACGTGATAAGAGTGATAAAAGCAATTATTATATGACACCAGTTGTATTTGAATCCATGGAAGTGTTGTCAACTATTAATAACTACTATGCGGGAACATCACACGCCTTGTGGTAACTCAACTTGACTAGTTTGTATGAATAGTGTTTCCATTTAGCTTATGAGTGGCACTTTCATGTTTTGCACTGCAGGAAAGCGTG
The DNA here is from genome assembly GCF_000696795.3 of Halyomorpha halys. Classification (NCBI taxonomy): domain Eukaryota; kingdom Metazoa; phylum Arthropoda; class Insecta; order Hemiptera; family Pentatomidae; genus Halyomorpha; species Halyomorpha halys. The sequence goes on along the minus strand of NW_027105168.1, from coordinate 24,074 downwards.
TACATATCTTAACAACTTGAATGCTTCACTCTAAAGCTCTTGATGTGTACTGTCAATTATTGTCAAGGTTCCTTTTTTAAAATAATCACTTAGAATCACAAATAGTTTTAGTTGCGTGTAGTATTACTAAGAAAATATTTTCCCTAAAAGTATTTTTCCGACTGTGATGATTCTGATTAAATTAAGAATGTATTAAATATAAATTTAAAGTAGAATATAAAAAGAGGGTTTTACAAAAAATCTAAATATTCATAATATTCCTCTTTTGTTTAATAAAATTTTAATGAATTTTTTTTTTTACAAATCTACACATTTACTACCTTATTAACTTCCATAGAAATTCCTTGAATACTTTAGAACGAAAGATCACTAACCCTCATTGACTGGGGAAATGTGAACCATGAATATATTTTTAGAAATAAAAATTGTTAAGGAGGAATCAATGTAATTGCAAAAGCTCTTATTATTATGTAATTCGCATTATTTTCTCTAGATTATAAGTTATTTTCTATATGGTTAGGTATTTAAAAAGGAATGACTCAATAAATTAGATTTTAATGTCGTTACAGATATGAGTTATGGTAAATTGTGTAAGAAGTATAGTTTATATTTTTAATTTATTACAATAAGAGACTTACTTGGAATCCACACACAAGACTGAAACGACAAGAAACTGCTCGTAGATTCCGATTGCTACAACACTTACTTGACAAACGCTCTAAACTTCCCATTCACTACAAAAAATTAGTATACACTGCGATAATCAGATCAATTTGGACATATGGAGTTGAGTTCTGGGGCTCCACCAAACCATCAAATTCTTCCCACATCCAATTGTTACAATCCAGAATCCTACGTAAAATTCTTGATGCTCCTTATTACGTTACAAATAAACTTATTCACAAAGACCTTAACATTCCATTCGTTGCAGATTTGACCCAAAACAGATATGCGTCTTTTCAGTCCAAACTCCTTAACCATCCTAACCCAATAAATTAAAAAAAAAAAATTATGACAGTACTAGCAGATCCTGCAATGCTTCGTAATTGCTAGAGTTGGGAGTGCATAAAGATTAATTGTGCACAATTGAATGTTTAATGTAAATAAATATGTTTTGTTAAAATTAAACGTACATTATTATTTGTATCTACACAATGGATTTATGATCGAATTAATTGATTATTATATCTATTTACTTTATAGTAGGAAATAACAATATTACTTAAAACTATAAGGCAATAATATATAATAATAATTGGTAAATAAATTATCTGATGTCTCTCAACACTTTACTAACCGGTTTCCTTAAAAATAATACAAACACTGTTTCATCTCTCATTCAGCTTTCAAGTATAATAAAAAATAAACAAAATTTGTTGAGAACCCACCTAAATTCTACATGGTTTTTTTATATAAGGATAGGTTCAGTAGACATTTCTTAGCTAATAATAGTTCTACTGCAATGATTTTTTTTTTTTCGTTTTGCTGGAAATTTAATCACCCTTTAAATAATACTATTCAAAGAAAAATTTTAGTTTTCAGAGAAAAAAGAAAAAAATGGAAAATGTAGTTTTTTGATTTAAAAAAAAAATGTTGACCTATTTTACTGAAAGTTTCACTATGTTTTATATTTCTTTGTAAATATAATATCGTTTAATAGAATCAGTAATGTGTTTTCCTCATTTTTCAAAAAGAGATTAATTGATTGACTTATAAGAACCGTGAAAAAAATGTCCAATTTTGTTTCTACCGAAGAAATTGTAGATTTCAGTAGTTATAAATTTTCCAATGACGACAGAGAACATTATATAAAAAAGTATATAAATCATTCCAGTATTTAAAAATTTTATTGTGGACAAACATTCGAATCATTCTCTTTTATGTATGGAGACTAAAATAAAAATTTATTCACAGAGTTATGAAATATACATTAATTATCTTAAATAGGTAATTTACCAAATTTTGACTGTTATCTTATAAATATTGCTGTTTACCCCATATAGCTAAACATATATCTAATTTTAATTGTGGATGTTTTTGCTTTTCTTCAATGATTTGTTAATAAAATTTCTAGTTTTCTTCGCGTTTGCCCTCATCCATAGCCTCTTAGTGCGAATTCATGATTTAGAATAAACATATAATCAAATAACAAATATTATATATTGAGTTCAGCTGGGATACTTCGGCGGTTTTGAACTTTACCTTTTGCAATATTACCTCACCCCTCGGTATCCTCACCTCTGTTGTGTGAACGCTTTCAAATATTACCATTACATCACGTATATTGCCGAATCGTTCTGATTTTCGTATAACAACTGTAGGAGGAAACCTTTATAGAATTTTACGATATTTAAATTCAAAACTTGAAAATTTAGTTTATCTTGAAGAACTAACAACTAGGTATAGTAATAAATTCTATATAATAAATTTATAAGCTAAATTATTTTAATCAATATCTTTAATTATTTATTTATTTTTAATGTCTGAATATAAATATTTATATTACTCTTGACTAATTCACTGATGCCAATACTTTTTTTTTAGTTTATTATTGACTTAATTTTTTTTTTAGTTTTAATTTAATTTAACCACATATGTCTAACATAAATATAAAAATTTAATATGACTGCTCTATGATAATCTATGAAATTTAACCCCATACTTATGAAGATTATCCCGAATTCTTCTTGTCTTGGATTCTTTCTTAGCAGGTACAAACTTCTTCTCAGGATGTTAACACTAATCATACCAAGACTTAATATATACATATTTCTACCATAGCGGGTCAAATGACCCGACTTTATGTTTCATGCTTGAATGTATGAAATATGGATGTTAGGAAGGAAATAAAAATATAAATTAAATTTATTATAATTAAACAAAATAGTATGTTGAGCATTTCTATTACAAAAGCAAAAAATAAAAACTTGTGCTCTTCCAGGTGTCCCACCTACTTGCATTTGTTGCCAAACAGATCCATCATTCGCAACATTTTGTTCATTTATTTCTACTTGCCTTTCTTCCGAACTTGAGAGTAATCTTATTCTTTTTCGGCCACTACATACATTCACAATATTTTCCTCTTCATCGTCAGTATCTGTAGAATCAAACTCATTTTTATTTGCAACCAATATATCTTCATTTTCAGAAAATTCATCTTCACTAATTTCTGAAAACTCTTCGCCAATATTATTTATATCTTCTAAGAACTTGTACTGTCTTGTTTGCTTCGACATTTTTCTGGGTAAAAAATGATCTGTATTACTATAGCTATCAAAATAAAATATAAGCTAGGTACTTACCAAGACTTTCAATTTTTGCCACTTTTTCTTACACTAAAAAGCTATTTTCAATCTAAAATTTGATATTTTCTTGAAATTATTCTGAGCTATTTTCGTTGTGAACGTGCAACTTACTGACTACAAATATGACTAGATAATCTCATAAATCAAAAAAATTCTCTCCGGGTCAAATGACCTGTTGTGGTAGATATCGGTATACAACAAGGATTACTCAGAATAAACAAAACAAAACAAAACAAAGATATTTTTATAACTGTACATTAATTACTTAGAAAAAGTCATGAAGTCAAATGTGCAAACGCAATAAAATTATACGTGCATTTTCAATGGAAAAGTTCAAAATAGGTCATTTGACCCGTTATGGTATGTTGTGTTAAGAACCAAAGCTCCCAGGAGATCCGTCATCTCCTCCACCCTTCCTCGCAGTTAAATAAAGAGTTAATGAAGCCACCAACCATACAGTACACACAAAACCACAATATTTTTTCTTCAGTCAGGTGTGCCAGAAATGTTCTTTTGATCACAGATTCGTTTTATAATAGAACTTGACTCGACTTGTTGGAATAGTTCATTGCCAACTGACCTATCCCATGTCACAACAAAGTAAAATAATTCATTTATAGTATTTATGAAAAAACTAAATTCGGAATTTTTAATTAAATAATGGAGCCATAGGTGTGTTAAAATTTCTACTTTCGCAATACTAATAATTAAAAAAGTATTGAGTACTATAATCTACTATAATTATGGTTTAATTCAGGATTTTTAAATTAACTAAGGTCTCCTGTTTAAGGTAAACTGGTCCATTTCAATAACTTCAGTTATTGAAATGAACCAGTTTACCAAAGAAACATTTCATTGATTATGGTTCACCATAATCAATGAAATGTTTCTTTGTGGTCATAAAAAAACATTTATGAATGAAATATGGTCCGGGTGCGGTAAAAAAAAACTCAAATAGTGGAATTATACTATTTTATTAATTATACTATTTGGCTCAATAATATAGTATAATTCTACTATTTGAGTTTTTTTTTACCGCACCCGGACCATATTCCATTCATCTATACACACGGTCAATCAATAATCTTCCAAAAACACATTTAGGTATATATCTATAATAAGGTATATATATATATAAGATACAATTTCTCAGATTAACATTGGTTATGTTTGGCGTGTTTCTTATCAACAGATTAACTATATACAACTTATGTTATTCTTTTGTAGAAGATTATTTACTTAATATATTAAAAAAAAAAAAAATCTTGTAACGATACAATCCGTGAAGGGTCTGGAGTTCTGTACTCTGTAAGGAAGTGCAGTTCTTTCAACAATAACATACAAGGAGGTAATTTGTTCCTTATCACGTTTAGCAGCCGGATTTTTCCTCCATTAAGGGTAACCACTTTGTGAGGCTGGGTGGACCCCCACAAACGTAGAGGGAAGGATTGCGTTAAAACTGATTTAGTAGATTTGGGTTTGGGAGACGTCACTGGACAGATTTATGTAGAGAAAGATTGGTGGTATGGTCATTGAACCTTTGGCTTCGATAAGCCTTTATTATATTATATTATATACTAAGTTATATATCATTCTCTATATTACATAGTCAAATGACAGATGTAATCCTGAAGATGCCAATGGACTTGGAAACGTCTAAGAAAAATAAATAAAAAATGGTTTACTTATCGTGTATATATATTTCTTTCCTTGAATAATTTTAATTTATAAATATTATTAAAATAAAAATATACAAAATATTAGGCTTATTCAGCATATTGTGGAAAACGTTATTTAGAGAGATAAAAAGTGAGGTATAGAAAAATAGACACGATTACCTGAGTTGCCAGGGGAAAGAGATTTAATGTGACTGGGAGGGCGGAGGAACTTGTAGAATCAGGGCATATGAAATATTGAAGACCCCTATGGAGACAGGAATAAAGCCACGCTGTATTAAGCTAGGTTTAAGTGATACTCTCTAGAGAGGTGTATAAACCATAGCTGCATAAATACCATCCTTTAGTCCAAAAATCTCTCTCATGTTTGCTAAAGTGATTATTTACTTAAGGACCTAAACACTGTTTGTAGATTCAACCTTATACTTGTAATCAACCGAGTTTATTTTGTAAACCTTACATCAGGTTCAAAAATAAACACGTATTGTTTAAAAAATTTAAAAGTCTTAGTACAAAAAGTAAATTTAAATTCATAAAACTTTTGTTACACCAGACTTATGCTGTTGAACACCCAATTCCACTGGAAAAGAGTGTCGAGAAATCCCATTGTAAATGTCTTCAATGAAATTTAAATAATTGAGATCATGACATCAACATTCAAAATAATTACAGAAAATTTAAGATATAAACTTTTTAGAGGAAGATCTCCAGGAAGTGAAAACGAGCTGGAAAAAGCAGAATAATATAAATATTTTATTTATAAGTATTTCCAAGAGTTCAATTAAAAGTACTGTTGCGGCCAACATATGGTCAAGAATTCGATAATTGAAACATGTGATTTTTATTAAGTCAAAAAACAAAACAACTACTCTCTGTTGTTTTTTAAACTGTAAATAGACAGACAACTTCTTAACGTCTCACTGCATACACATATCTTCTTCATTTTCTCCTCACTACGCACTCGTAGTTGCCAGCATTCTGGCCATCTTAACCACGGCGGGCGGACTTCTTCAACTCATCCTCCAAGAGGACAAGGCGGGCGGACATACGTCCCTTTTGTCGATCTACTTCCACGAGATTATCCACTCAGAACAACCACAACCGGGGCCCCACCAATCACCGGTAAAATAAGACTTTTTTTATCTTTTGTTCGATTAATTTAATTTTATAATAGTGTTAAGCTTTCCTTTTGTTTCTAGTTGTATATTTTGTGTTCCTTCTTATTATGTTTACTTATTTAAAAATACAAAAATAACAAAATTCGGCTATTCTTTTCTTTTCACGGTTGGGCTAGTAAAGATTCCTTTTGAACCCCTACCCGCCGTAACAAGTACGAAACGTTAAAAAAAAAGAGTAAAATTTTGTAATATTTTACTGTGTATAAAACACAGGCTGGGTCGATAGGAGTGGTTAAAGTTTCTTTCCTAGCCTAAATTTAATATTTTTATAAATATTTTCAATTGAATTGAAATAGTACAACAAATTAAGGTAACCATGAACTGTAATTTGTAAGTAGGGACATCATTGAATAAATATTTAAAAACAAAATGAGATAGGACAGCAAATATTTTTTTTTTCATTTCTATCCTTTGTTGATATCCTTTATTCTGACTACTTCGAGGAACAGGGAAAAATAACCCAAAGTCAACTCAAGCACTTCTTCCCAGTTAATTGTAATCTTTTTAATGATAACGATACAAAAAATCAAAACAGCAATAAGTATATGTGTGCATAAGCATGCGTGTGTGTCTGTGCTTATAATCAGATTAAATTAATTTGAATATTTATCACATTATAGGGCTAACATATTACTATATTTTAAAATTAATAGGAGCTCTACTTTTCCAATTATATTATTATATTCACAATACGGCATATTTTAAATTGACAAATATTAAAACATTATTAATAGTACAGAAGTTTGAAATAACGGATTATTCTCCTGGCATTGACCAGTTATTGCATTAGATTGAAATATACAACTTCCACAAAAGGCTCCGACTTGTAGATTTAATTCCGCTGTTCCAGTTTATTAAGGAACTTGAAAATTCTAAATTGGATTTCGAGATGTTCATTAAAATTATTTAATGAAACTTGTCTAATTCAAATCATTAAGTAGCAGACGAATTTAATTCTATTTTAGGACTCATTGAGTGGACAGTCGTTCTTGAAATATCTTTTGCAATTATTTAATTTGAAATATATTTGATGGAGTGAACTAAATGAAATAATTACCTACCAGAGGTTCCAATATAACGTTTTATTGTGGTTAAAGGGGGAAAAGAGAGAGAGAGATATTTAATATTAGGTAAATATACCCTTTCCATTTACATTTGAGCAGCCGATCGTATTTTAATTTTATTCTGTGAAGATATAATTTTATTACATCATTTTATGATATAAATATATGATTTTTTATTTATTTATTTTTTTATTTGAAATCTTGAAAGTACTTTTGCTTTTATCAGCTGTCCTTTCACCGATATCATTTCAAGAGCTCCCTGTAAAGGATCCTATCTGAAATTCCATCAAATTATTCACGCTCTTATAGGCTAAATTGTCCAAATTCAAATGAAGTAATTTACACTGTAGTTTTTCGTTCATATATTCCTTTCGACTAGAGCTTGTTAATATGTTAAAATGTATTCGGGCAGGAAGATTTTATTTACTCTTTTTCTTCATCAAGATTTTCAGTCAAAAGCAGAACGAGGAATACAAAGACTTTTTAAGATGAATTAATCTAAAATACGACATTTTTTAAAACTATTTGTTGAACTATGATAGAATTCACAAAACGATATAAAATTATATTATAATACGGGTATAGTAAAGTAGTATTAGGAAAACTCCCTGCATGACTAAAGATAGTAAAACCTTGTAAATTATTTTGAACGTTTCATCATTAGTAGAGACCAGGGCCCTGTTTCATAATAAAGTACAAAATAATAATATTTGTCTTTTAGATTTATCTTAATTCAATTACACATACTTTTACAATAGTATATTGTAGTTTCGTACTTCTTAATTCCTGTAATATCACTAATAGTCATCCTTATCATGAAAAAAATAAGTATTAGTATTATTACCACACTAGTTTCTACACTTGTACTATCAACTAATACTATTAGCTTTCATTATGAAACAGGGCCCAGATTGTTGTACAGTAAAACATAAATGTGTGTAAAATCAGTAAACACTCAAAATGTGTATAAAACAACCAATAAATCCTGCAATAATCAACATTATTTTTAATTTAAGATAAGAATAAATGGAAGCATGTTTAACGTTGTTAGGTTTTTAAATCAAAATTAACTCTCTAAACACTCTATAAATATAAACCATCCAAACATACATAGAAAACAAATTGAATGGAACTCAATTCTTTAACTTCTTAAAAATACATAAAATAAGAGGCAGAATAGGAATCGAAGTTAAAAACAATAGCGCCGAAGATTCTCTACATTTAACAACATTATTCTAGAGACTTTTCACACGTGTTACCCGAAATAATTTCATATAATTCCAATATTCTAAGAACATTTGTCATATGTATTTACATGTTCTTGTTTTGTTTTATTTTTTTTAAGGCTGAATTCAACATCAATGCTTTCCTTGACTTCAAATTTTAAACTATAAATTAGAAAAGGGGAAAATAATAAAATGAATAAATATTAGCCTATTTATTTATATATTTATCATATATATGTGTATAATATGAGAAATTTAGTCAAGCATTCAATTTTATACATCAAAATAAAAAAAATTAGCCCAAAAAGAGTACAACGTGAGCTTTTGTGCAGAAAAAACACTAAACGTGCGTTTTTGTGGAACATAGAATTAGTTTTATTTGAATGGCTTTTTCATGAATTGAATGTCAGTCTGCGTTTGGTGGATATTAAAGCTAGGGAACAAAAGATGCAATTTCATGAAAACCAGGTCTCTAATTGACTATTAATCCAGTTACGTGGATGGAAGAGAAGCACAGAGATCTCTTGGAGCCCTGCTTTGCCTTTCAAAAGGGGGTGACAAAGTTTAGCTCGCAGTTCCCCTGCATGTATATGTAGAAGCGAATAAAAATAATTCAAAATGATACATATGTGAATGTGTATTTATTTTATTATT
>NW_027105168.1:10153-14826 GCF_000696795.3 Halyomorpha halys | reverse complement strand
AAGATATGTCATAAAAAATAGCAAAAAATTATCATTATATATATTTTTTCTTTTAAATCAGAGAGTTGAGCGTTCAGCTTCAAAGAGGAAAAGAGAGATAATTGAAAAACCCTAAACGTTTGAAAGCAAATAACTGTGAATGTATTTTAATCAATATAAAATATTAATACATTTGGAGCTCAAAATACAATACAAATAAATCGATGTCGAATGCGATTGTCTTTAAAAATAAAAAATGAACGAAATTCATGTTATATATTTTTGTTTTTCTAAATTCGGACATATGGAATTGAGCTCTGGGGCTCCACCAAACCATCAAATTCCTCCCGCATCCAATCCTTACAATCCAAAATCCCACGTAAAATCCTTGATGCTCCTTATTACGTTACAAATAAACTCATTCCCAAAGACCTTAACATTAATATATAGTTCTATATTATTATTATAGTACAGTTGTAAATTACATTAAATAAATAAATAAAAAAAAAAATTCTAGAGTGTTTTATTCAAATAATTGGGCCTTGAATAACAATGAGTTCAAAGTGTCGTTGAACACTACTTTTCTCTTGAACATTCCATGCCAATAAATAAATTTAGAAAATACAAAAAAAAAATAATAATAAAAATTCGCGCTTACGATTCACCTATTTTACTTCTGGCTATGTCACATAGGAATTCGTTAGGCTGAAAAAAATATTGAGATACTCGACCTCATTAATTTAAATTAAAAGCCGGTCTTCTGAGGCAGTATCATGTAGCATGAGATGCTAGAATGGTCAAGTCTCCCTCAATGCCAGGTCTTCATGGAACAAGACACCTACAACACCAACTGCTCTCTCATTGTTTTTACACCAGAATAAAGAAGAATATAGTTCTGTATATTAACTTCTCCCATTCCCTTCCTCTTAGCTTCTTTCAATGCCAGCATATCCATCTTGGCCTTTCTATTCTCTTCCACAAGCTCTCACTCCTTCCCGTTCAGTCCGCAGACATTCCATGTTGCCAATAAAAAAAACAACCGTTATTCACGGCGTGACGAGTTCCGTAAAAACAATTTAGCTCTTTTCGTTCTGTTTATTGTGATGATTTAACCGGCTTTAGGTGAATGGGGTATCGGCCCACTACCCCGAGTCAGGTGGAAGTATTTCCTCCTCATAGCTTCCTGACACGCTTCCCCATTCGGGGTGGCATAGGTGAGGTGAACCTAGGGTGTGTACTCTCATTGACCTTATCCTATAGGAGAGAGGGTTCAATCAGTGATGGTCGCCTATGGGCCGAATGAAAGTGCTGTCTCTGAAGAAAAAGATACCTTCTTTAATGACCTTCAGAGAAAAGTGGATGACTGTGAAGGCATACCCATTGTCTTAGGGGATCTGAATGGCCGGGTTGACTGTAGCAACAGGAGGCAGCCGGGAACCTTAGGAAGCTATGGAGAAGAATTGCTCTACGACAAGGGGGAAAGAATCATAAACTTCTGAGTGTCAAACGACCTGGTTATAGCGAATACACTCTTTCCGCATAAAGAATGTCGGCTCCTCCCCCTCCATCACCACAGGAAAAGTCTATAACCGAGACTCTGCTAGAACAGTTAGCTAAGTTGGCCAATACCGTCGAAATTTTATGTAAAAAATCAGTACCTTGGAATCCAATTTGGTAAACAGTAACACAGATGACAATATTAACTGCAACGACGAATCGATAGTAACTTCACAAAACAATAGTGAACAAATTGAAAATAAAACTAATATTGCCAACCTCCAAGAAGTAACAAATGGAAACCTAGGTCATTCCACAGTGGCATCTAATTTAGAAAATAATTTAAATAAAAACAGGCCAGTGTCTCAAAACTCTTCTTTTAGTGAAGAGTCTTATTCCTCGATAAATAAAAAAAAAGCAGTATCGACAAAACAAAAAAAAAAAAAGTAGCCAATAAAAATTAACTGTGTATTTTATCTGTACTTACTGCCATTGGATATTTGTTCTAATAATCACAATTACCTCAATATGCCCTATCATATGATTTTTATTTATCTTCACCCTATGCTCTTCAGCATCATAATTCTTATAATAATGGACTATTTCTTTTCTGCATTTGTCTCTGTTTGTCTGTTAATGGTAACTCGTTATTTATCTGTATGGCTGCCAACCGTTACATTTTATTTTCACTACTACTGTATGGTTTATAATCATAACTCTAACACAAATTTCTTTATACGAAGCTGTCTCGGATCCTTTTCTATAGCAGGCTGTATGGGTAGAATGTTTCATTTAAAGTAAATATAACGCAATGGAACTTAAATGGTTTATCGTATCGTAGGAATGAATTAAAGTACTTACTGGATCACTATAATTGCTCTGTAGCTTGCTTACAAGAAACAAGTTAAAAACCTACTGAGATGTTTGAATTTCGAGGATATGCTATTAGGAGGAAAGATAATACAGCTGGTCGCATTGCTTGTGGTGGGGTGTGTATTTTAGTGGAACAGAATATCCCCTTCAATGACTTACATATTACTTCTAATTTGCAAGCAGTAGCAGTAAGAATTTTATCACAACCTCGCCCGTTCACATTATGCTCTCTATACCTCCCTCCTGGCCGATTATTCTCAGTTCAACAATTGAAAGACTTATTACATTCATTGCTCCCACCAGTAATTCTTGCTGGGGACTTTAATTCGCATAATTTAATTTGGGGTAGTGACTACGTGGATGAGAGGGGTGAATTGGTCGAGTCTTTCATAGATAGTTGTAATTTAAATATTATAAATAATCCAATTTATCAAACTCACTTTTGTGCCAGATCTGGAAAACTCTCAGCAATTGATCTTACTATCACTAGCCCCCTGTTACAAGCCACGACTCAATGGTACACTTTAGATGATACACATGGCAGCGACCATTTCCCTATAATTATTAAAACTCTTAATAAATGCCTCTCCTTCAGCAGACACAACAAATGGCTCATTAAAAAAGCTGACTGGCCCCAATATCAAGCGGCTGCTAAACTTTCGGATATTTCTGATACTGACCCTGACCGCTTAATACTACAATTAAATACTAGAATACTTGAAGCCGCCCAAACAGCGATCCCACACCTTTCCGCATCTGCTAAAGTAAATACTACCCGCCTCCATGTACCATGGTGGTCAGATGAATGTGAAAAAGCAATAAAAGACAGAAAGAGGGCACTTAGAAAATTTCTTCGCCGACCATCCTCCGAAAAACTAGAATCATATAAAGCGGCCAGAAAACATGAAAGATATGTCATAAAAAATAGCAAAAAATTATCATGGCAGAAATTTCTTAGCAAGGTTAATTGTAACACACCAGGAGTTGTTTTCTGGCACACAGTTAGAAAAATTATGGGTTATGGCTACTCACCTCAAATAAATTGTCTGAAAATTCGTGACCACTATGAAACTGAAACTGTAATCTTAGCAAAAACTCTAGCAAAACATTTCTGTGATACCTCATCAACTGTAAATTACTCTACGCAATTCCTTAACACAAAGTAAATTATCGAATCAATACCACTCGTTATCACTAATGATCCACTTGACCCAATGAATCTGTCCTTTACCATGGAGGAATTTCTAGCCGCCTTGAACTCCAGGAAAGATTCTTCACCCGATCCAGATGAGATCTGCATTGCTATGATAAAAAACCTCTGTTCCCTTAATAAATCTACGATTTTGAAGATATTGAATAAAATATTTCTTTCTAATAGTTTTCCGAATATATGGAAGGAAGCGATCACGATTCCTATTCTGAAAAAAGACTAAGACCCCATGGATGTTAATAGTTATAGACCGATAACCCTAACCTCATCTATCTGCAAATTGATGGAAAACCGTATTTCTAATACACTAACTTGGTACTTGGAAGCTAAAAACGTACTTCCAGCATGGCAGAGTGGGTTCAGAAAAGGGAGGAGTACTAGAGACAACCTGGTTCAGTTACAGTCCGATATCCTAGAAGCCTTCGAAAATAAGAGAAAAGTATTAGCAGTATTTCTTGATATAGGAAATGCTTTTGATAGGACCTGGAAAAGATTTATAATTGACACTCTAGTTAGTATCGGAATTAACGGTCATATTCTTGTCTTCATAAACATTTTTTTACTTAACAGAAGCTTTAGAGTCAGAATTGGTAATGTCCTATCGAAAGAATTCGAAAAGGAAAATGGAGTGCCTCAGGGGTGTGTTTTGAGCGCGACTCTTTTCTGTATTTGTTTTAATAAAGTATTGAATGTGGTAGGGTTACCTGTTAAAAGCATGCTCTATGCGGACGATCTTGTTATTTATACTGAATGGGAAAACGTAGTATCCTTACAAGAAGATATTCAAACTGCTCTAAACAATGTCAGTGTATGGCTTTCTGACCACGGATTTAAAATGTCAACAAATAAAACCGTTGCTATTCTTTTCTGCAAAAGACAGCCGATTGCAATGTCGTCATTGACCACACTGTCAAGTACCTCGGATTGATTTTCGATAGAACGCTCAGCTGGATCCCGCAAAGAAAACAATTAAAAGCAAGCTGCTTCCGCTCTCTTAATCTTTTGAAATTGGTCGGTAACACCAGCTGGGGTGCAGATCGAACAAGTATGCTGACCCTATACAGAACGCTAGTGAGATCAAAATTGGATTACGGTTGTAATGCCTACAACTCAT
>NW_027105168.1:0-9798 GCF_000696795.3 Halyomorpha halys | reverse complement strand
TTGCAAGAGACTGTAATTCCATCATCTTGTCCTTGGGGATTTCCCTCTCCTAAACTCTGTCTTTCCCTTTCAAGGCTACCTAAAAACAACACTCCACTATATCGATATAAATATGAGTTTCTCATACTGCAACATAAATTAGGTGACGCCGACTTCATCTATACTGACGGCTCCAAAAATTACTCAGGTGTTGGAGCCTTGATTGTGTGCAATGATCACCAGTACCTATTCTCTTTATCACAGATATGTAGTAGCTATACAGTTGAAATGGTTGCGATAAACAAAAGTTTAAATGTTTTTCACCCAACAAAACAAAAACTGGTCATCTGTACAGACTCTTTGTCTGTCCTACTTAGCTAAAGAAATATTTTTTCAACAAACCCGCTAAATCAAACTATATATTACTCATTACAGTCTGCCATCAGAAACGGTATTTCAGTGTTCTTCGCCTGGGTCTCTGGACGCTGCGGAATAGGGGGCAACGAACTGGCCGATAGGGCAGCAAAAATGGCGATTGCTGAAGGAATACCATATCGCGAAGTGCCTGTTGATGATTTCATTGCTCTCATTAAGCACAAGATTAAATTGAAATGGAGACAAACGTGAGAAAATGTTTCCAATAACAAATTGAGGGAAATTAGAAAGGACGTCTCCCCTTGGATATCATCAACTAGAGATGTGCGCAAAGAGGAGGTGATTTTGACGCGCCTTCGAATAGGTCACACGCGCCTGACCCACGGTTACCTTATGGCCCGCGATCCTCCACCATTATGCCAAACTTGTGGAACAGAACTTACAGTCAAACACAGTCTGATAGAATGCCGAGCTTATAACACCCTCAAATCTTTCTATAATATACCTGATGATCTCCATTCCATCTTGCAAGATAATAAACTTACCATAGATAGACTTTTTAAGTTTCTACATCTGAATCTGCTACAGAGATGTATTAACCCGTCTTCGGATGGAACATACGCGACTCACTCACTATCATCTCATGAAGAAGGGAGGATGAACCGATGTGTAGATAGATGCTGCTGAAGTGATCTCGCTGTTGGGCACATTCTTACTGGGTTGCTCTGGAGTCTCACCGATTCTCTTCATGTGTACAGGAAATGATCAGAGAAGACTCCACAACTGTAATAAATTTGTGAAGTGTAAATTGTAATTGTTAACATGTAATGGTTATTGTGATTGTAAATATTCCACTTTGTAATTTCAACTGTCATTGTATGTCATGTATGTATGTAAATTTCTCATCTTGTAATTTCAATTGTATTTGTATTTCTACTGTATGAACATGCCAATTGTAATCGAATTTGTAAATCAAGTGTAAATGGCCCGAGTGGTCGATAAATAAAAAAAAAAAAAATAAATAAAAAGAATGTCATAACCAGAGAGGACCAAGGAAGAAACGAGAATTCTATTATATATTGTATTCTGGTTAAAAGAGAGGTAATGCGAGAAATAGATGCCAGAGTCAAAAGAGATTTGAGATCGGAAGTGATTATTATTTAATTATAGGAAATATAACATGAAAAGGCAAATGCCAAGAAAAAGAGTCAATGACCTCACAAAAAGGGCAATCAAATCGTATCGCTTAAAGCAGGAGGAAATGGTGACCCATTTTCAGGAAGAAGTAGAAAGAATGGTTTCAGACAAAAGCAGACCTTGGGATATGAAATCAACACGAGCTTAACAGCTTTTAGGAGGATCCTCCTTGATGCCTCCAAATTGATCTGTGGTGAGAAGAGCGTAAGGTCTATCCTGGTGGACAAAAGATGCTAAAAAAGCGATCCAAGAAAAGAAGGAAGCTTGGGAGAATCATTTGAAAACTCCCGCTGCTTACTAATTGTACAAGAAGGAAAGAAGCCAAGTAAAAAGTGCTGGATGCGAAAAAGAAATCATGGGGAGATTTTGACCGGAAGCTCGAAGAAAATTCTAAAGAAAACCACAAGTTCTTCTATAGGGTTCTCAAAGGAATGAAAGGGGAACGACCGACTTCTCTGAAGGGAATTAGGAATGTCTGGCGTGATTAACTCAGTTCATTAACTCAAAGAATACATAAAGCAGGCACTGCCAGATATAGATCGAGGGACGGCCTTGGCAGTGATGAGTCTTTATAATAAAACCTGGAATTTGGTTAGGACAAGCAACCACATATCTCAGAAATTCGAGACAAAATCAGGTATTCGTCAAGGTTGCTCCTTGAGCCCGATGCTTTTCATAGTAGTCCTCGATAATGCAATAAAAATAGCTATACTTATAATGAGACAGTTTCTGTTAGGACACAGGACCTTTCAACCCATACAATTTTATGTATTGGCTTTTGCGAATGACCTGCTTTTGCTGCCTTCCAACGACCGAGACCTCCGATACGACATAAGTGCAAGTGGAAATGGCACATATAAACATGAAAATTAACCAGGAAAAGACCAAATGAATGAGGATAAGAAAGAAACTCCGGAGAGTAATGAGGGTGATCAGAGCGAACGGAGAAAGACTAAAGCAGGTCTAGAATTTCAATTATCTATGTACTCATCTCAACGAAAGCGGCTACATTGAAGAGGAAGTTTCTCAAAAAATCAATGCAGCTAGAAGAATATTAGATTGCTCCGTAGGGGTTGCCTGTGCAAAAGGGAGGTGACAAGAAAAACTGAAATATTGATCTACAGATCGACGTTCCTCTCTATTCTTTCCTACTCTTCCGAATTGTGGACCCTCACCTCGAAACACAAGACCGGATCCAATTCATGGAGGTACCGTATACCTTTGTAAGGTGGAAGGAAGGACACAACGAGATAGAGTACGGGACAGTACCATTCGGACTACCCTCGCAGTCAAACCGGTTGAGAGCATCCTAGAGGAGCACAAGGTAAGATGGTTCGGACACCTTCGGTTGGACCAGGAAAGAACGACCTGAAATACATATGAGACTTGCGTGGAGGGATGGAGTCCAAGAGAAAGACCACGCATTTTCTTGGATGAGAGTGTTAAGGGGGCGTTTAGCAGGCGGGATATGGACTGGAGTAGGAGAAAGGAGATCGTCCAAGAGCGAAATATCTGGTCCAGATTCTGCAAATTGTAACCCCACACTGCACAAGCAGTAAAGGGAATAAAATGATTATGATGATGATGATAATTAGTGATTTCCGAAAATCGAATTTCATAGCTCCTGTTAGGGATGATAAATTCGCCTCTTACCTGAGGAACAAACACTGACACTGCGCGTACTAACGCAGCCTGTTCTACGAAACGTCGCGCCTGGATTTTTGTCTAGTTTTGGTCCAACTAAGGTACTTTATTTAACCAGTAACCACCATATCTAGTGAGATTCCACCTATAGGTACCTAGGGAAGGCACACGACAGAAGACTATATTGTGCTTAAAACGTTACAATGGTTGTATATAATTGGGCCGTTTGTAGCCAGGCAGGTTAAAGCGCCAACTTTGACTCTGCTTGTGACTACAGCGTCGGTTCGAATCCTTCTTAAGGGGTAGTATATAAAGGTTATAATAATCTACAACAAACTAATATTTCCAACAAAATATATTTTTTACATTATATAAACTTATTTTTATGTAAATTTCAAAGTTACTGAAATACCTGAATTTAATATTTTGAAAGGTCGAATATCAAATGCAAGTATACACAATAAGCTTTAAAGTGAGCTATAAAACAACCCTTTATCCTGTTATAAATTTACTAAAATTACTATTTTATAAATTCAATATATTGTAAAATTATGAGTTTTTACCTATTTCAAAATGTCTAGGTTAAAAATTTATATATATACTCATGTAACATATATACACACAACGAATCATGAAGATCTGAGACATAGAGGTTGAGGGCTTGGGTGATCATGTGGAATAATATACGGCCTCATATGCTGAATAAACAACATGAAATTGATATTTTCATAACATGTGACTAATGAAGCATGTGTAAACAGCTTGTGTTAATCTTTATATTTACTAACAGATCAACAAAACTATTTACATGTGTTAAATATTTCAAATATTACATACAAAATTCAATAAAGGAAGTAACACTAAATTGTTTTTCATAATGAACACTAACTATCATAATAATATTTATAATATCCGAGAATCCAACCAACAAACTAATGCTAACAACTTAGATAACATGTTGGCTATTGAAAACTATCAGGAGAGCTTTACCAAACTAAAAGACGTAAAGGAAGATTTTTTTAATGCCCCTAAACCATTACCTAATACCAAGAAGTTGGAAGTAATTTTGGCGAAATTGAAGATAGATATTGCCAAGATGAACAGTTGTGGCGGAAGGAGCGACGAAAAAACCAGTGAACGCGACATTTTTATTAAATTTAACCTACTTAAAAGCTACGCAGACCACGTGTTGAAATATAAAATCCCGGTAAACAAAGAAAACGCATTGCTTAACATGTTAGCTATTGAAAGCTTACACGAGTCAAACGCATCAAATCAAGAGAAAATTTTATCAAAGGCGCCCCATGCCAGGTTGAAACTGCGAAATATCCAAGAACTACAAGAAGTAATGTCGACATTGAGAAAGGATATTGCAGTTATCTTAAATTATGCAGAAAAAAAATACAGTTGAACTAACAAGACCCGCCTTTTCATGCTATTAGATTTGCTCACTACCTATATAGAACGAATAATGTATATTTCAGATGTGATCAAAAAGGAAACGACATTTGAAGAAATTATCAGTGTCCTGCAGAAAAAAATTATTGAAATATTATTTTATATTAGAGAAGATGTTTTTAAAGCGTATTTGATGCGAAAGAGATATACACTTTAGCTCGTCAAATTGGTGAAATAACTTGCATTTTCGCACGCTTAGGTTTCATAGTAAGTGTACTTTATTCGGAATGTAACAAAATTGATCTGATCTTTATTAAAAAATACGAAAAAAAAAAGTAAAATGGTTGTTGAGGATTTAGTAAATTCGGTTACTCCCTGCATCGAAGCATCGGAAACAAATATGAGCTTACTAATCAGTTAAAACTAAAATGTATATTATCTAAATAAAATTATATTATTGGTATGTTATCATAGCATGCAACAGAAATTTTAAATACTGAGATGATGGGGTAATGGAGGTAAACTACAAGCACAACATCAAATCCATTATTTTTTCTTGGTAACTGTTTTTTTTTAGTCCTGTCCTAGCAAAGGTTTTAATTACCCTCTCTTTCTTTTCTCTCCCATCCCATAGACCACTCTTTATCGCTCTTCCTCTCTCTCAATATAATCCTGATTTATTTAACCTTTTATTATTTTTTATAAACACTACTTTTTTAAACCATTGTTAATATTATAAGCTCCAATTATGAATTTTCTATTGACATAACTTTTAAATAAGCATATCTTGAAAATACTTTTTGAAAAAAATAACTAATAAAATTTTAAAATACCATTCTAGATTAAAATTTAAACCACAATTACATTACTTTAATTACACTGAGTTGAAAGGTTATTTGCAGGCCTTAATTAAAAATATTTCTCCTTAGTGATGTTGATATAATGTGCGGAGATACAAGTTATGGAGGTATTAAAGCACATTCTCCTCAGTCCAGCCCTACATAGTCTTTCCTCGGAGCCATGATATGCCTATGGTTCAAAAGAGTTCCATGACCTAACTCACCTAGACTCCAGCAACATAATATTGCAACTTTTATTTTTGTTCCAAGTTTAGATTAGTTTTTTGATGGAGTATTAATGAAAATTAAAATTATCTTAAGCTAAAATATACATTTTATCGAAATTAACTTTATAATCTGTATTTAATAACATTATAACCTATTTTGGTTATTTTTAGATTCATTTTAGTTAACCTTTCTGTACCTGTATGTATCTTCAGAGAAATGTTTTATATTCAAATTTATATATCCAGCACTGTTGGACAGTGCCAGTAGATTAGTTATTGTTGCAGCTATCGTTATTAGGTTTTGTTCCGTGAAGCTCCTTAATCTTCAGTAAGCTATGTCTCAGCGTAAAGATTCTTCCTTTTATTGTTTATATTACAATCTCTTTTCCTTATGAATCTTCTTCCCAGAAAGTCAAAAGCATTCCTACGAACTTTATGTTCACCTTCATATCCTCACCTGTAAAACTCTACTCATTTAGGTTAGCTCTACAGTACTTAAGTTCTATATCTATTTGCAGGACTTATCTCTAAGTCATGATTTTTACATAAAAATAAATTTGTAAAATTTCATTGTGGTTTAGTAGTATTGTATAGTGATATTTTCATATGCAATAGTTTATACTAAAGCTTACCTCAGAAGCATGTAATGTTTAAACATTAGGTTTAAAGTACTGAATCAGTTCGATCCTTTTTAAAAAATTAATAAATAGTTTTTTAGTTTAGGGTAGATGTACCAATACTATGTTCTTTTAGAAAATGGTTCATTTTTTTTTTTAATACTCAATGATAGTTCATTCATAGTTCTGGCAATGGCCAGATTCTCTACTGAAGTCCTGAGCGTCTACGACTAGCACCCTGACTCAGCATCCACTCGCGTTTAATACCAGTGATATAGCGGAGAGAAGAGCACCGAGATATTCCGAAATCCTATTTTTCCCTTAAAAAGTGATGTGACAAGAGCTCCCACACCTACCGCAAATATTTTTATGATTATAAATTTAAATAATACATTCTATTTTTAAATTAATGTAAATATACTGTTAATACAGATATTGTCATTTTAAATATAGGAAGTTTTTGTTTGTAACATTATGTAGCTCTAAGCCCAACCACTTCAACATTGGTCAGTCCGCTACAGTATACTACTGGATACTGTTGGTGACTGCCATGTAGATACTACTACCACTGAAGTACTCTACTCAACCAATAGATATCGAGCTGCTAGATACATCATACTGCTCACCCTCGCGTTCTACACACAGAACTAATCCTCGACAACGCCGCCAAGTAAATCAACCCACCCAATCAATAGTTTTCTTTTAAAATATTAACTAAAACACTAAAACTAAAGATTCATCAGGATTATATAAGGAGATTTTTTATGCTTTCGTTAATTTAGCATATTTTTATTTAGTTAATTTATTATTTGTTTATTTTTCGGAAATAACAGTTTATATATAGTTTACAATTTTTGTTCAATATTTTATGAGCAACATTTTATTTTCTTATCTTTATTTATGATTTAGTATTTTTTAATAACTTTACCACAGGACCCATTAAATATTTTGAGAGAGCTCATATAAATCCAAACTTATTTATATATTTTGAATCTCATATACTTGCAACTGGCGCAGTCCCTACTAGTGCATCTAGCCTTCTCTAAACCTCCACAAAATGGGACTTCGAAGAATACTTATAAAAATCCAATTCGTATTCTAGTCACCACCCTGGAGTCAGCGGAGAGACGCAAATGATCCCGAACGGAATCTGTTTAGTTTGAACGCCACCCCCCTGGGAGCTAATAAATTCTTTGTCCTTTGTTGAGGATCTAGAAGGGAAAAGGGAAAAAATATCTGGAAGAAAAAAGGTATTAAAGAGGAGGGATTTAAGGGGGAGGAGGAGGGTTGAAGAAGGAGTAAGAAGAGGTAAAACCCATTATCCTGGAAGTATCCTAGTAGGAATCACCAATTCAGGGGATTATTCCAGAGGAGGTGTTAGTTCCGCTGGAGGCTCTATATCAACACGCTCTAATCCACCTTCTGCGTCGGGGATTTACCTATTTTTTTTTAACTGTCTACATTTTTATAAGTGCGGTATTATTCACGGTGCGGTGCCTATTACATAAAATACATCGCCGCAATAAAACATTCACGCCCGAACGGAGCTGTGCTCGGTTCATAATGAATAGCATTAAGAATGAATAAAGGCCTAAGAGGTGAAGCGGTAGCAAATGCACTGTGGAAGATAAATAAACCACGAATAGCATTTTGTGTTCTCGGTTTGTATGCATAATCCCAACCGATAGCATCCCAGGTTTTCTTTGAGAAAAGTGGAATTAATGCACTAGTACCATTTTTAAAAGGTTGCTCTTAATCCCTCTTATAGGCTATCAGAACGGTTATTATTGAATCTCTTTGATATTAATAATTTATATATGTATGCTTCAAGTTTTGTACTAAATGTTATTTATTATTTCCAATTCAAAATTTTATCTACTTCTTATCATTCTTCTTAGATAAAACTCTGTTTTGTGAATTTGGAAAATATGTTTGAATTGTTTTCATTATAATTATGAGCTGTAAAATTTTGATTACTTAGTATTTGATTTTTGTTTATTATTAAAGTAATAAAGTAAGGTACAATAGATCGCTATTTCGCTATGTCTGCAATTTTTATACAAAAAAAATGCAATAAATTTTTTTGTGTGGTGTTCATCTGTTTCTTTTTATTTAAGTGGATATAACAAATAATAACTAAAGCTTTTTTCAACTTACTTTAGGATTTTTTCTCTATTAAAAACGATTTTTTTTTTTTAATGAAAATTTATATTCAACTTTTTCTCCATAAACTTTAAATTTTTAAATCTACCTTCATCAGTTTAAATATAATATAAAAATATGGAAATATGGATTTTTTTTTCCTAAAATCGGTTTCACTTACTTTGTAATAACTTTTGTAATTATTACTACGTCGACTCTTCCGATTTAGCTACAATATGTTAGTAATATAAAGGATACTCTGATACTTTCTCTGAAATAGTGCATAAGCACGTCAAATTCCAAATAAGTCTATAAGGGATAAATGCCTGTTCTGGTGCAAGACAATGATTATTTTTTTGGCCTTTGGACCATAGCCTCGACTCTACCTTAACCACTGGTCACGTGACCTGCGGCGGGAGATTTTAATTTAAACTTTTCACTTCAATATAACCTTAACCACTCACGTGATCATTTGGCCAGTCTCAATTTAGTCACGTGTCCATCAGACTACGCCCCTTTTATTTACGTGACCACTAAATTATTCCTTTCTTTGCCTAATCAGTCAATCACAGGTCTCTCAGCCCCCGTTTTTTTGCGTGGGTCTCTAGATCCTCTTCTTTTCTTTCACCACGGTTACCTAATTATAAAAAATTTAATATATCCCGCCATTGATCACATGACCAGTGATTTAGGTAGGGTCTAAAGCCCTTAAACGATCATTGTCCTGCGCCAGAACTGGCCTTTTACCCTTTGTTAACGCCATAATATATAATTACCTTGTAAATAATTGTTAATAGTATTTGAGTTTTATTAGTATTTAATTTAGTTACATTTATTTTTATTTAAATTTAGTTATTTGAAAAGAAAAATCTGTAATTATATTTGTTTGTAATAATGAGTTATAGAGACAGTTGCTAGGGGTGATAATTGTTGCTAAGAAGCGTCAACTAGCAACGGACCGACCATCTTAGTTTTTTTAGGGGAGTTCCGACTAATTAGTGGCCCTGGTAGCGTCATTAGCAGCCCTGTCTGGGTTTGGTTGATATTATTTTATTTGACATTTTTTGAGTGTACTCGTCGTCATAACAGTTCGGAACCAGACCACTTCTGTCGTCGATTTTAATATGAGTTCCAATTAATTAAGTAAATAGTGGCCAACCCCTGAACCCAAGGAACGTGTGTAACCAGCCCTGTCTGCGTTCATTTTGTCGGCTAACCTAATACTATACGACTGTTGGATATTTGGACCATCGATGAGCCAGACCTACACATCTCGGCAGCACTCTTTCTCTGACCTATCGGAGTGGAGCAACCTTTCGTCATGCAGTATTTATTTTATATATATATGTATATATAAGTTACGGACTGTCAGCTGACAGG
>NW_027105167.1:8770-9527 GCF_000696795.3 Halyomorpha halys | reverse complement strand
ATTTATACAATTAAAAAAAACAACAAATATTTGCTTAAATAACTATTGAATGAAAGTCACTCTATTAGGGCTTAGATTTTAGCAAATTTACTCTACTTTAAACAATACTATCTAAGATTTTCTATTGTTGTTAGTATTTGTAATGATATAGAGCTCCGAATAAAAAATTAATTATTTTTAACGTTTTGAAACAGCCGCCATTTTTTATTTCCTCTGCCTAGACTTGGCAAACTCATTAATTTTGACTAGTAATTATACCTAGTCTTCAATTAAGTAATCAAAAATTGGGGTGAAATAACTGGGTTTTTTTCTCCTCTTCGGCTCTTGTACTGATAGGAGAGTTGCAGCAGAGAAAGAAAGCTTTTTCTACGGAAATATCTTTAAAGAAACATTCTAAAGAAAACCAAATATTTTTTTAGGTGTACAGTTATTTAAAGTTGTCATATCGTAATAAACAACTTTAAAAAAATCCTTCGATAAAATCCTGACTTCTTTATTAATTAATTTGATTATGTTCATCTTGTTTATCCTTTTTTGTATATATTTTAAGAGAGTTGTTATTTTTTTGTATTTATTTATTTTTTAAATTTATTTTTGTATGTATGAGATCATTCATCACTATTACCTATTGCCCACAACTGTGTGGCAGATTGTAATATATATATCAATAAATAAATCTAAAATCTATAATAATTTGAAAACGACAATCATGTCTATGGCTAACTATGTATACAGCCTTAATAATACCCAATAACAT
>NW_027105167.1:4676-5509 GCF_000696795.3 Halyomorpha halys | reverse complement strand
GGTTCAGAACCCGAAATTTTGACTTGGAAGATGCAAACCGCTCGGGTCATCCTTCAACTGGTGATGACTAAATTCAAGCATTGGTCACAGACAACCCTCACGACACGGGATACCACAGAAACGCTTAACATATCTCGTGTAAGTGTCTCAAATCCTTTGAGGGGCTGCGGGATATGTTTCTCGAAGTGGTATTTGGGTTCCTCACAATTTCACGGAAACGAATTTATTGGACCACAAATCCATTAGCGATTCTCTCTTAAAAGAGATTGGTAACTAGGGAAGAATTGGTAAGGTCCAGAATAATAATATTGTGAGGGAAAAGTCCAGGGGAAAATGAATCGATCCGCCGTTAACGACTCCAAAAGCAGGATTAGATCCAAAAAAGGTTATGCTGTGCATTTGGTGGGATTGGAAAGATGTCCTTTATTTTGAGCTCCTCCTGCCCAGACCATTAGTCCTGCAGTATACAGGCAGCGGTCGGGAAAAAGCGTCTAGCGTCAAGCTAATCACAAACACATAGTTTTCCATCACGATTACGCCCGTCCTCACATGTCTTTAGAGACCAGGCAGAAATTTTTGGAGTTTAGCTCGGATGTGATGTCCCACCCACCCTATTCACCAGTCCTAGCCCTAATAGATTTTCACTTACTTCGGGCCCTTCAAAAACTCTTTTAACGGGAAACACTTTAATTCGCTTGAGGACTGAAAACACACATAGAGGAGTTCATTGCCCAAAAATCTGAGAAATTCTGAGAGGACGGAATTAAAAAATTACCTGAAAGATAGCAACATGTAATAGATCAAAATAGGTCATATGTAATTAATTGATTAAA
>NW_027105167.1:0-311 GCF_000696795.3 Halyomorpha halys | reverse complement strand
ATTTATATGTCGGGTACGACTGTTACCTGAACCAAGAGGTTTAATTGAGCCTTTCCTCTAAATTTTATGAAAAAAAAAATAACTTATGGTAAAAGATAGTATACGAAAATAAAATAAACAAATAAATAAGAAAAGAAATAATTTTAAGTACGTATTAATCATAACTAAATTACTTCTCTTTACAAAAGACGAGTAAAAGAAATTTCGTTTATAATGAAAACTGTCCAAGTTGTAATTATTCATTCTTTTCTGAATTCTCATAAAAATGATAAATATAAACTGGGTGTGTAGTACTTAATGACGTTATTGCA
>NW_027105166.1:0-4523 GCF_000696795.3 Halyomorpha halys | reverse complement strand
TATATATATATATATATATATATTGATATTGAAATAAGTTGTAATTAAGTGCGGCCACACTGTTATGGCCAATAAATATATTGAGTAACCTTATAATTGTTCTAAAGAGACTTTGTTCCAGAATAATAAACTATTTTTCATTTCATTTACGTGTATTTAAAAACATTGTATTAATGTGTTTTCAGAGTCTTGAGTATTGTTCAAATGTTAGCTACAGTCGCAAGTTTCATTACACTGCCATTAGGAACACTCAATTATTCATGAAATATATTAAATTTTTTTTTTAACATCTTAAACTCAAATTGTTTCAAAACATTAATAGGATATTTATGAGTTATATAGGACATGGAACTTAAAAATCGGTTGCGGTGTTTGCTCAAACAATGGATAAAAGCAACAATCTTAATTTCAGTCATATGAGATAAATTATTTCAAGAAAATCACGAGCTCTTAGTAAATAATCTAACCTATCTTAAATTTAAAATCGGTTAACCGTTTGCTTAAAAATTGTTACTAAGCTAATAACCTGTTCATTATTAGTTTTGTAAAGCTCCTAAACACATTACCCTCCTTTTAGCTTTTCCGTAGC
This sequence comes from Halyomorpha halys, assembly GCF_000696795.3. NCBI lineage: Eukaryota > Metazoa > Arthropoda > Insecta > Hemiptera > Pentatomidae > Halyomorpha > Halyomorpha halys. The sequence goes on along the minus strand of NW_027105166.1, from coordinate 3,934 downwards.
CGGGTAATAAAATTTTCATTAAAATCAAAACTTTATTGGATGAAATTCTTAAAGGAAGTGAACATTTTCCATTTCATGTTAGTAATCAAAGTCAGATCTATCAAAAAGCAATCTACTATTTCAGAAAGCCTCAATCCAGTAAACTTCTGTTAATTTGAATTACAAAGAACAAAATTGAAGATTCGTGTCATCTTATAATGAGCATTGCTTTTTTTTTTTCGCCAAATAGTGAAGATTGAAGGAAAGAACAGTTGATATTTTTTTTATTCGCTGCTATTCTGAATTTCATGCTGTTCTTTAAGCTGCCCTAGTTTTAGAGTTGTCGTAATTTGCCTTTATTTAAAGCACTTGCAGTCTGCGCCCTGCACTGTTTTATGTAAGGATGTAAACTGTATCGAAAACAGTTAGACACACTGTTTGATTCCCGTTTAATTGAATTTGCTACCCCCGTCAGCTAACCAGCGACTCCGGTTCTTATTAACTTATCACCTTTTCGACTATTTAACAACTGTTAAATAATTATTTAATTATTAATGTAAAAGTCAAAACATTAAACGTCAAGATCGAGAAGGTTTGAAATAAGTGATTTTATACATCAGTTTTTTTTTTTCGCTAAGAAAACGAATTGTGGAAATATCTATATAGATGGTAGAAATATGAAAAATTTGAATTTTTGCCATGGTCAAAATATGGGCATTTAAATGAAAATAAAAAAATATATATAAAATTATACCTTTATTCTATTTGAGTTTTTATGCATAGGAGAATATGTGTATTATATTGTATCATGATTAAATCTTTTAAGAAGGATTAAAGGATTTAAAGTTAGAAGGTTAAAGATTTGTATTGCAATCTAAATTGAATAATTATTTACAATTTGTAGGTAAATTCCTTCAACACTAAATTATTTTATATATTAAATTCCAATTTTTTTAGTAAATATCATGTTTAAATCCATTTCAACATGATTTTAGTACTTTGTGATAATTAATTGTTATCAAAGTTGTTTTGTAATATTTGAATTTAAAGAACGTAAATTACTAGAGGTCACAGATGGGGGAAGTCCACTAAGTAAGAAAATAAAAAGATATTATTGTGTGTATGTGAACTATGAATGCACATAACATTATAATTGTCATCAGTAACGCCAAACTTAGTTCAAAAAGGTTTTGTTGAAATTAATTAAAAGAATATTTAATTTTTATGATATCAAATAAATATAGAGGGTGGTGCCTTCAGTTCTGGAAAAGAAACTGTTAGTGTTGGTTGCGGCTTCTGATCTGACAAGTTTTCGAATTGGGTTGTGATTCAGTCAGGAATATGGGGTTTTGAAATGTTAATTGCCTAAAGTAAAGTGCACTCTAATAATGATTATTACATTCATGGTTAAATTTAAAACAAATAATTAATATTAATTTAGTTATATTCAAATTTCTAGCCGCGGAAGATGGAAGAAGAGAAAACAAACAAGAAGTCAAGTGATCCAACAATTGAAGGACATCTAAGGAATGTTTAACATATTTCTTTTAGTGTATAATAATGCCATTTCGTTCAAACCCTACTTCATTCATTTATTTTAGTTAAATTTCAAGAAATATCATATCACTGCATTCCATTTTTTTCCTTTATTCAAGGATCTTCTGAAAGGACAGAGTAAAAAATTTGGAGAAAAAAAGTAAATGAAATTTAAAATTTGACCAATTTAATCAAGACAGAAAATAATAGAAAGTTCGAAAATGTAATAAATTTCCAATCACATTAAAGACAATGTGGTGTGAATTAAGACTGGTACACTTGAATGGTTTGAAAAAATATCTTGTATCTATTTAGTTTCAGGCATTTTTTTTTTTTTTTGGAGTAGGTAAGACTTTTATTTATTTTTTTAAGTTAAAACCTATATTTTTTGACACAGCTATAATTTTTAATTTTCACATATTCTCGATTATTATTTCTGTATAAAGTTTTTATATTTCTTAAACCAAAAGAACTGTTTGCCTCCTGGACCAATATTGTAACCCCTACCTTCAGCCCCACCCCTTATAATGCCAGGGAAGGGCACCAATTACGACTGTATATATTTAGTTATATATCAATATTGTTATTTATATATTCAATAAAGGAGGTAAGAAAGAAAAAGAACTTTTTTAAAGAATTTTTATAACTTGAAGTATTACATGTAAAATACTTAATCAAAGCTCACCTTAGCAATAATAATCACGTAATGTAAAACTTTGCTTAAGTGAACTACCTCCCAATTTTCTACACTTCAACTCGCAGATAAACCTAAAGATATTAAAGACAGACTCTTGTACTACAGATCCCGTCAACCTCAGTACAAATATTTCAAAATCAAGAGAAAGCTTCTATAATACAATAATTCGTCGAAGGTCTCAAAATACAGTAAAACCATTTAGGGTCTAACAAAATAACTAGTTTCAACAATTTAACGGAAGAGAAACACCGTGAGCATATGCTACGAAACACTAACATGAAAATATACGGTTATATTCTCTCTAGGCAGAAAGGATAACTCCTTGTTATTCACGGTTACATGGGACCGGTAAAATCGTAAGTAGCCTATTTCACGGTTGGATCTGTCCATAACGACAAAACAAATATTTGATCTGTCACTTACTATAATAACACTGAATGCAACATACCGTTAAGAAAAATAATATGCACGCTGGAGAGAAGAATAAATTATCACAGATTTATTTATTACATTCTCAACAAACATTAATTTTATTTCATGTACGTAACAATCATTCAAGAACTCTTGATGACAAGATCAGGCAAAACCTTTTAGCTGTAATCATTTTTTTTTATGATACTATAGGAATCTAGCAACCCTAAATTCGAGTTATAAAAAAAAAACCTACAAAATAGGCAGCCTTAACTAGATCAAAGCATTTAGTGTTTAACATTTTTTACAGAGGTTCACCCTCTTCCCCTCAGAAAATTCCCGGATCTTCCACAGAGCAAATCAACCAGGTTACCTGCAGAATCATTATTCTTTGAGGCACCTAAATTTAATTTTAAAAGACATTGCTCCTCCCAAACATTTTTTTTTTCAAAATTGATCTCTTTATAGATTTTGTTCATCTGTTTATATCTTGTATTGCTTGGAAACGCACGATGTTACTCCGGGTTCGAATCCAGCTGGGCAGAAAATTGTTTTCTGTTGCATTTTACCGGTGAGTCAACACTGTGGGTTCTGGAGCCCTCCTGGGGTCCACCCAGCCTCATAAATTGGGTACCCTCAACTTGGTAAAAATCTGGCGGTCGAGTGTGATTCTGACCAAATCACTTCCTTGCACAACCGTTGGTCTAGTAACAGAACTTTCTTACAAAGTACTCAATCGCTGACCCTCATGGGTTGTAGCGGTACAGATTTTAATTTTTAACAACACAGTAGTACTAGGTACGTTGCCAATAATTTTAGTAAAATTATAATTAAAGGTTCTTTCTTTTAGGAAAATTAAAACTTTGAATTATTTTGTTGACTGAACAGACTTAGATTTTATACCTAAATCTGTTCAATCAAAACATTTGTAATTTTCCTAAAAAAGAAAAACTTAAATCATAAGTTAAAAATAACTTGGAAATTTACTTAGCACTACTGTGAGGAAAGTTATCGGCATCATTCAACTTCGTATATTTTCTATTAAAAAAACATATATATTTTTTAAATTATTTCTTTTTTTTTCTTTTTTAAAATTTATTTATTGATATTTACAACTGTATAAAAAATACAACAAGTAAATTTGATCATAATGACATAATGATATGATACAGGATGTAGAGAAACTACCCAGTAGAAGAACTCTAAAAACACGAGACCATCTTCTTTTCAGGCACCTCGGAGGATTGCCAGGAATGGAAGAGGAAGCAAGGTTAGAAACTAGTGGGTTTGGGTGGTTAGGGAGTTTATTAT
>NW_027105165.1:0-4591 GCF_000696795.3 Halyomorpha halys | reverse complement strand
GTAATAATTAAAAAATTATTTAAATGAAATAAAAAGAATTTTAATAGTTTTAACTAATTTCATATATAAAAGATAGCTTTGGTTCACATTATAAACTTCAATATTTAAGAGATAATAGAATTTTGTTTAAACTTTATAACATAATAGACTCTTTTCTCAGGGCGGGTTTCCAGGGAATCAGAAACAGACGTCACTTTACTACTAATAACACTTAAAGTTAATTAATAGCTATTTTACAAATACAATAAATTCCAGTTAGAAACAAAACTAACCAATTACACATCTTCATTTGATGATTGATGACTGTTGATATCTTCTTGTTGATAATGTTATATCCAACTGCTGACAATGGCTTCCAGTCCTTCACACAAACAACCCGCGCTGGACGCATGCCGCCATCTTCTTTGTTTTGAATAGCGTATTCATTTTAGACAATGAACACTGATTAGCTTGCTATTAAGTTTAATACTACAAATAAACATATTGGAATGAAAAATCACACAAAACCTACCAACAATCATTTATATCCAAAAAATAGCGATTCACTCATAAAAGGGTATATTAAACTATATACATAAAGTAAAAAGTATGTATGATAATAACTCTTTTTTTAATTATACACTATTTTTAACTATACACTTGTTTTCATATACACTTTTTTTTTAAAAGAATACACTACTTATCATGTATATATATATATATATTTTCTCTATATGGTAACCCCATAAAGAGGTGGTTTATTTCCTTTATACGTGTTCCATGCCATGGAAGGCATACTAGACAAATTTTTTGTTTACAATACAAAAGATTTAAGTATATATAATTTGATACATTGTTTATAAAATTAATTAATAATCAAAAAGAAGAAAAAATATCAACAAACACAAGAGGTTTTAAATTGCTCTTCTATAGTTAGTCAGCTGGTCAAAGTCAATTTGTTTTATTAATTTTTGTAAGTCTGTCTTAAATTTGGTATGTGTTCTATTTCAGGCCAATTGATCTGTTTCAGTATTACATCTTGTATTAACTGAACACTCTGTCAGTCATATAGTTACCATTCATAAAGTATAGGTCTGACATTGTGTACTTGTCCATCTTCGTCGCACTTGTCAGTTGTCATAATATTAAATCGTTTCAAGTAATGTTTTGTATTATCATGTTCTGTAAGAAATTGTGTCATTATGTAACATTTGTTTGTGATCATATAATGTTATTCGTGGAATGTATTTGTGAAGGCTAGGTGATTTATTCGAAGCGTTCCACATTGTGTTTCAGCTTGCAACGAGCTCATTGGTGATGAGATTTTTGATATGGGAGATGTGAGCGTAAAAAAAGTACTTTTAAGGAGTTTCTAATGCTTTTAAAAGGGCTAATTTCTTGGCCTGATTTTTGGAACACCCTGATGTACTTGTACAGTTATTCTATTACGTTTCCAAGTCTTTCTGAACCAAATCATGCACAACCAAAGTTGCCATCCTCCTTGCTACCATCCATGTAGATGTCAGTTATGTAAAAGTCATCTGAATTTGTTGGTGAAAGTACATTTATGTATGATGTAGCCATTTGTTGGATCGAATTGGTAGTTCTATTTCACCACATGGTATATGTTTGTAATCGGTAATGTAAAGTTTATTTGCTATTGAATAAATAATATTAAATAAATATTTTAAATTTGTTTACAAATAATGTTTAGTATCGTACTGTTACATCTTCGGTAAATAATATGAATATGTCTAAAAAATTACAATATTTCAGGAAAGTAGTTTAAAATTTTAAGTTTGGGTGTTGTTACAATGTTTATCATCTTCCATTCCTGTTTTTAGAAATGTATGCATGGCTTAGAGGAGGCGACGGTAGCAGCATGGTAACGCACCTGTCTACTAACTCAAAAGTTGTTAGTTCGAGCTCCGGTCCCATCCAGCTTTTTTCAAGCATAAAATTATATGAAACTCACTCGCAACCTACCCCCGAGCATTGGTGAGGCCTGTTAGCCAATAGGTGGCACTCGCAAAAATAGGCCTAGGTGTGATGAACCCACCCTAGGAGTGATGAACCCACCCTATAAAAAAAGCCACATCAGGAAACCGGTGATGTCCTGAGTACATTGCTTGAGGCCTTAGCCCTTAACGGTCTGTCGTGCCAAGATTTATGCATGGTTTAGAAATCAATTAAAAAAATTCAGGAATGTATTCATTTTTGTCATTAGCAAAGTGAAGCACACATTGGCTTGGGTAATAAAGATATATTGTAGTTATACCATGAACTATATATTTATCATTTATTTTGTTTGCTTTTTCAGATATAAATAACTGGGATGTTTCTATAAAAGAAGAAACGACCATGGAAAATGAATCTTCTAGTGAGTTTTGCCTTTTATAATTTAGTATATTTATACTTGAAAGTGTTATGTACCAAAGTATTTTTTTTGTTTTTAATTATCCTGTGACTGAATTGAATTGAAAAATTATACCATTGTAGAAGCCTTGGGGACCTTCATATTAAGCTCTTATAGGTCTCAGAGGAGGATAAGTACTTTCTTATTCAACAAGACCCAGGACCCGTCATGTGTTCACGTGTTACAGGTTTTGTTTTGTTTTTTTGTCTCTACTAAGAATATACTGTATAATATGGACTCATCTCAAAGAAAGATTATTTTTATTGTTTAAATAAAATAATTTGTCTCCAAGTTAAGTCTCAAGACACTCTTTATTATTTATTTAAATGTTCTACGTTTCCTCCAAGCCGGCCATCCTTAAGGACAATCTGTTAATAGCAGCTTTAAATAGTTTTTTGATGATTTTAACAAACATCATTATTAGTAATAAATTAACTATACTTTAAATGAAAATACACTCCTCATATCCAATCATTTAAAAACTTTTTGCAGGCTCTTCTGTCCAGGTCATTAATTTCAGTCAAATTACCCTGTGAAATAATAAAACAATAGAGAATTGTATTAATTTATCAATAACTCTGCCATAGCTTATGCTAATTAAATATTTTATCACAGAATATTTTAACCTTCCTTGCGGCCAGGTCAGGCATATAATTGATTTACTTCAAACTATATTCTAAGTCTAAATTCTTATTTCTTTTATTATTAAATTCATATCAAAATTAATTTTAAATAGTGATATAAAAGTTAACCATATTATTTATAAATTAATTTTGCTTAAAATTTCTGTAGTGTTGGTTCAAATTTCTTGTGTCTGTTTTAAAATTCACTGTATAACTGATATTTTCTAATATATAAATAAATTCAAGTAGATAGATAGATACATAGTTTATTGGCTAATTTATACGTCTGTTAGCCATGGAGTTTGGCCCATTTGGTGTTAGTAGTTGTTGTTGGTTTTGAATGACAATGAAAGCATAAGTATAAATACGGATACATAGGTAAATTCCTATTGCTTACTTTAACATCTTAATATAATTTAATAATACAACAAATTATTTTTTTTCCTAATAAATAATTAAATAGTTATTTCTAAAACCTAAAACATTATTAAAAAAGTGATATATGATCTAATAATTTAATGACATATCAAATTCAATTTTTATTCCTAATAAATAATTTAATAGTTATTCTTAATACTACATAAATAATTAAATAGTTATTCTTAAAACTACATAAATAATTAGATAGTTATTCCCAAAACAATATAGGAAAGTGTACATCTTAGTATGGTTTAGTAGTTAAATGACATAGTGAATTAAATTTTTACTCCTAACAAATAATTAAATAATTATCCCTAATATTATATACATAATTAAATAGTCATTTCAGTACAACATAAAAAATTATACATCTTGATATAATTAAAAAATAATTACTTAACATTTCAAGCCTCGCCCTTCACCCTGCTCTGGTTTTGGTATTTATTAAATTTTAATCGGTTTGTTGCACAAATTATGTGGATTCGTTGTTACTTAAAATATTCAGCTCAAACTATGTCCCTGTAATAGAACAGAACTGATATTAATTTCCTCTGATAGTTCATAAACAATTTTAATATAATACACATTGAGGCATTGTCATATAGTCTTTTGAAATTTTTATTATTTTTCCACTAATGTCATAACCATATATCTTTTGCCATAGAAGCTCCCAATTTATAGAGTCGAATGCTTTCTTAAAATCGACAAATTTAGCATAAACATAACTTCTTATTCATGAAGATTCACACTTACTGGGGCTGCCAGTGAGAAAATGTGATCAACGCATTCCCTACCCTCTCTGAAACCTGCCTGCTCTTCGGGATTCAGTTCTTTACTTTCAGCCCAGTTCAGAATTCTACGGGCCAGTATTTATTAGTGAAATTCTCCTGTAATTGTCTATATCTTCCTATCACTTTTGTTATGTCATAACTTAAGTTTTGACTTAAACTAATATCCCAACAAAATAAAATAAACCCAATAAAACGGCACTAGTGTTTTATTAACCTGTTGGAGCATAATGTTCATATGGTCTTCATTCTCAACCATATTTTTATCTTGAAGTAATATCTTCTACTGAAATTTTGTAATGAAATAGAAGTAATATATTCTACTGAAATTTTGTAATGAAATAGAAGTAATATCTTCTACTGAA
>NW_027105164.1:337-1471 GCF_000696795.3 Halyomorpha halys | reverse complement strand
AAAAACGTTTTATATATACCTAATACCGTAATACATATAAAAAATATTGCTTTAGATAAAAACATGTGTTAAAATTATAAGGAATGTCATCCTGGAGAGGAGGAATAGATTCCGAAATGTCGAAGACAAATTAATATTTTATAAGGATAATAAAAAGGAAGAATTTGTTTAACAAATGCTAATACTTACTTAAAGCAGAGTTTTTATTTATTTAAAAAGTAAATATGGGTACAATGACTAACATTCTATATTTTCCTAAAACCGGTCCAATTTTTAAAAAAGGAAAAACGTATAAAAAGGTGACGACAAACGTTTTAAAAAATAAAAGGAAATGAACTATTGGGAAAGAAGAGAGAAAAAAATAAAAATAGGAAATTAACATTAAATTAAATAAAAAGAAACATTAAAACGGTCTTATGAGGTGATTTTATTAAGATCACGCTCAACCACCAGATTTTTCTCCAATTAAGGAGACACACTTTATGGGAATGGCAGGGCTCCACAACCCACAGGGTTGACTTACGCCTTCAGTGTAACAGGAAATAATTATCAGTCACAGCCGGATTCGAACCCGAGTCCTAGTAGCTTACCACTGTGCCACTGCACAACCCAAAAAAAATCCATCCCTTGTGGGGATCGAACCCACGACCTTTGGATTAGAAGTCCAACGCGCTATCCGCTGCGCCAAAGGGACTACACCATCAGCAATTCCTTATAAAAACATAACCGACTTCTGGAAGAAGACTATGGGTAATTTTAACTAAAAAGGTTTTTTTTTTTAGATAAAACATAAAAACAAAAAAAAGTCTTTTGGATACTCCTTTTCGGAATCGTTATCCAAGTCTAGAAAATAATAAATAAATAAAAACTAGGATAATTGGCAAGTGGTTGAGTACCAGAATTGGGCCAAAATTAGCTATAGTTTGAACTAATAGGTAAATTTGTCACAGATACGATATTTATTTATGAATCCTTCATTCATTAATAAGGAAAAAAATAGCTATAGTTTGAACTAATAGGTAAAATTGTCATAGGTACAATATTTATTTATGAATGCTTCATTCATGAATAAGGAAAAAATTAGCTACAGTTTGAACTAATAGGTAAAATTGTCATAGATACGATATTTATTTA
>NW_027105164.1:0-115 GCF_000696795.3 Halyomorpha halys | reverse complement strand
ATATTTATTTATGAATGCTTCATTCATGAATAAGGAAAAAATTAGCTACAGTTTGAACTAATAGGTAAAATTGTCATAGATACGATATTTATTTATGAATGCTTCATTCATGAAT
>NW_027105163.1:0-5771 GCF_000696795.3 Halyomorpha halys | reverse complement strand
TATTTCCAATTCTTTTTTGAAGTATATCTTATTATTCTTAAAATGTAAATTATTTACTATGAGTTTCCTAGATTCCTTTATTACCATTAATACTTCTTAACTGAACCATGTTGTAATATCCTACAGTAGGAAAAAAATAACTAACACACCTGAAAGGTAATACCTCCACCATGCCTGTCCTATTTCGATGTCTTACCTGAAAAAAAAAATATTATGGTTATATAAATTTTTAAAAAATGATGTTAATTACAAACTATAAAACAAGAATTTTACTAATGATTAGTAAAATACTGTTATATTGATTCTTCTTCAAGAACATCCAAACTCGAATGAATGCAAGCTAATAGGTTTCATAAATTTTCCACAATATAATACCGATATGAATACTTAAGGAGTTTGCCATCAAAAGTTAATATATCCATCATTGAAATTGTTTTATTACAAACTTATCATGGGAGCATCTCATGTATATGAGTAATTCTTTTATTGAAAATATTGATTTCTGACACCAATTTGATGAGCAGAAATTCAAATTTTTAAAAGTATTTAATACATTTTTGTTATTGAATTGTATCACCTTTGCTTTTCAAAATGTTCATATACTTGAATTGCTCATTTGCTAGAATTGTTGCAAATCTGATAAATTCTTTCTATTTTATTTTGTGTAATCCATAGACTGAAGTTAATTTGTAGCAACCCCATTCAGAAATTTGTAATACCTTCAATTCTAAATATAACCAATTTTTTTGTTTGTCAGATGTGCTAAAATTTAAGAAAAGCAGCAATGTAAACCTTTGATAGAAAATTCCTTGTTTCTGTCAGATTTTTAACAAACTAAAATGTTGAGTAAGTTATACTGTACTTCGTTTCTGTCCAGAGTTTGATTTAAAAATATAATAACATATAAGCAATAGTAAAAACAAAAAAAAATCCAATAAGTTCTATATTTTCAGTAGTAATATATCGTATAACTATTATAATTATAGTCAGAGGATTTACTAGGAACTTTATATCGATAACATCGAACATCTTCATTAGCATATTCCGTTTTTCAGAACCGCATCAAGATCTAAATCTTAACATTAGTTTTGACATGGTGACCGACGGTTTAGAGTTGATATATCTTTATATCGAATGGTCCTTTTTACAATTCATCCTTTGGACCAAATATTTTTTACAATACTTTATTTCAGAAAAAAACGATGTTTTTAAATAAATATAATTGGCCATTATTATAGGCATCATTTTAGACTGTTTCAACGTGATGATTTTAGCCAAACAAGTTAGTTCTTGTGTCCTAGGGAGGGGAAACAGTACATCTTTGAAGATCTGATTCCAATTTTCCAGAGTAAAGGATATCTTGGATGCCATCAGGGCAAGGAGATAACTGCCTGGTTTATCGGCCTCGGTAATGGCCTCGCTGTTATCAACCGCAGCCTTTTCTGAATTTGTCTTCCACAAAGAAACAGCCTTGTTTATGATAGTTCGGTAGTTTGGAAATAGTTAGGACTACAAACTCGTAGGCTTTTGTTACTTTATTTCCTGGTTTATATCCAGATATATTATTTTTCTGTAAAGCTATAACATAATGTAATTATGTTCTAATATTAAATTGGGTATAAGCTTTAGCTACATGCACATAGAACGACGAAGCTCAATTATTAAATCCAGATAAAATTCAGGAAAACATTTATTGACGTTTCCCAACTGAAAACTATTTTCATAAGCAGAAAAAAAAGACATGATTGGCACAAACTGTAAATTAATTTATGATACGCTATTGGTATTAAATTAGTTACATTCTTAATAAATTTGTGGATTATTTGTAAAAAAATTTCAAACTCTACACATAAAATAGCATAAAATAACCTTATTCTAAGACAAATTTCTTAGAGATAACTTACCTGGAATGTAAAAAAAAAATTATGATACTAAAGACTTAAAAGAGTAAATAAGTTTAAAAAGATTCTTTCGCGAAAACAAAATGATTGTTTATATTCGTATAAACAATATGAATATATCTATCCATCGGCCAGAAAATAAAATCAATATTTACATTAGTTATGAAAAAGATATACGGAACTACAACTGGAAGTTTATATCGTGTTTATACTATACTGCATAAACACACATATAATCATAGTATAGACGTAAGTATAGAATAAAAAGCTCTATATATAAAAGTCTTAATAAAAAAATTAAGTTTCTATATATATTATGTCATAATTGAATAAAAATAAAGCATTGAGTGACAAAGTAGAAAAAACTATAAAAAAATAATTCTATATTTTTTATGATTTCATAATTTAAGCATGAAAACTTAGTAGATTTTAAAATTTAAAAAAAAAAATATTTTTTCAACAATCTTGCCATTATATAACAAAATTTTTATCTTCTTTCTTTTCCATGAGAGAAGATAGCAAAATTAATGTATGTTTCTGAGTGTGAGCGACGCATGTCAGGTTTAGTATATAACATTGAAATATGTACTAAACAGACAAATAATTCAAGAAAAATATAATGAGGATAAGTTGTTATTTGATTTATTGTACAGTTTTGTAGAAGAGCTTAGAACACAGTTTTATTCTTAGGTTGGATGTTGGACACACGTCACAATGATTCTCAACAGACGATATAGTAGTTAATTCGATTCTATTATTAAGAATGAGTGAAATGTTTGTCTATATGTCACATTGATATTTTATTCACATTTAAAAATAATAATAATGTTCTAAATAAATTATTCCTTGTTGAATAAGAATGAATCCATAATCAGCGAAGACCCCTTCTCACTAATGAAACAATACCTCCCAAAGACCATCGCCAACGAAGACCTTAGGAGCACCACTCACCTCGACAGCCGGAGAATGGACTCTAATGAACGAAGACCATTAATATTGGATCAGTAATGGCTCTCACCATTATATCTTGGGGGAAGGATTAGTGCTCATGGAGGGGATGGTTCTTAGAGGGTTAGTCCATCAGCCGTGGAAGATATCACAGGGAAAACGTCGAGGCATTACAGGCAACAGTCGGCCTTCCAGGGGATGGTCTTATTTTTCAGAAAAGTTAAAGTAGCTATTCTGAACTAGGGATAATAAGATAATATGTCGGACTTTAGTGTATTTTAGAAGAATTGTAAACACACAAACACATACACACATATACATATATACAATGTTCAGTTTCATTATGTATCTCAGTAATTGTTCCTCAATGGATCAATGTATGGGATGATACCCATTTTCAGAAATTATTATTATATTTGTAAAGTTTAAATCCTCACTGTCAGCGGTTCTTATTTTGTCAATTAATTTAAATTATACTTAAAAACTTTTAAACAACTACTTATCATAATTAACACCCACCTAATTTAAAACAAAATAGTACCAGTGACTTTGTCTATAATCATATAAACATCACACAGTATACTCGGTACATTGTATGTATGAACATAAACAAAGTCAGTTCTCCTATTTTGTTTAAAATTAGAAGGATGTTATTAACAACGAGTATTTTAAATTTGATTTTAATTAATTGATAAAATAATGTTGTTCACTATTTTCTATGGGTAATATATTCATCTATATAACAACTTCTGCACGACACAGTGCACTCAAGGAAATGGGATTGAGAACATAAAATACTTCTAGAATATAGCATTGATAATGATAATAATCCGTTATTTGATGAAGTACAGTTAATCAACAATTTGAAGAGTGTCGTGATACGAGGTTTGAAAATGGGTCCGAAACACGTCATCTAATGAACAAATAAACTATAATTGTAGTTTTAGAGTATTTAATTTTCCTAGAAGTTTCTCGTAGAAATAAATGATTGTTCAAAATCCCTGAAATATGACAGTACAATAATAATAATAATAATAATAATAAGCCTTCTATACATTAAAAAAAATCTAAAGATGACGATTAATCACTGAAACTTCATACTATTTTAAATTAAGAAATTATATATAAGGTCATTGCGTCACTGTTTAATATTGATTTAAATTGGTTCCGTATAAAATGTAAAAAAATCAATTTTTTTATTATTTTGATGAATTTACTTCAATTAGAAATTTCACTATAAGATTGAATTATAATTTAGCAGACCGAAATGCTTGTGATATTAACTCGATCTTTGCCCGCTAGTTGTAATAAGAATTAACTTAGAAAAAAATAAAATAAAAAATAAGTAATTAAAATACCTAATTCTTATAGGTAATTTTTAACGTAAGAAATTCCGAAAGCAGTAACAATCTGATAAAATGTTTGCAGTAAATGATCGATAATAAATATAGAGTTCATAAGATAAATATATTTAAGCAGCTTAAATAATACACGCAAACATTTCATTCGGAGTCAGTTGTCAAAACTTCCTTTGTAGCACCACAAAGCACCCGCCAATTAACATGCTAACTTGCAGGTTGTTATTCCAACGACCTTGTCTCGAGTAACACCATAATGAAAGGAGTAAAGGAAAATTACTTTTCTTAAAATAGATCAACCCATAAAAACAATTATATATTACTATGTTTAATAAATATTTCCACTTATTTATACTTACAGGAATGTTATATAGCCTTATAAATACCTAGGTTTAATACATAATGGATTAATAAAGCTATATAAATATCTAAGTTTAATCTATAATAGTTTAGTTTATAATTTATCATTATAAAGAGCTGAGTTTGATCAATACTAGTTGAATATAGGTTTATGAATAGCTGAGTTTCATATGTACTAGTTTAATACAGTTATATAAATAGCTGAGTTTAGTATATATACTATATGACTTTATTAATAGCTGAGTTTAATCTGTACATAAAGCTGGTGTTTGTTTAAATTTGATGAATGATTGTTTTCTCATGAACAATTTAATGACTTTTTTTGTCAAGTTAGTTATTTTTACTTTGGGTTCTATTTTTTTCCACATAATTTTCTTATTTTGCACAATACATTAGGAGGGGAAAAAAAATTCCATTCAGTGTATCTTTGATCAAAATGTAACCCAGATACAACCGCGAGGCAGAGCTAGTTAACAACAAATTTAAAATAATTATTTGTTGGGTGCTATGGTACTGAAGGAGAAAGGCTGATTACATTTAATATTTTGTAATTTTCAAAATTGTCAAACAAAAATTATTGCATCACGTTAAAATAATCCTAGATGATAATTAAATGGATAAGAACATAAATTAAAAATTAATGAGATCGATAAAACGTATAATTCATATACATGTATATATATTAGTATATGAATATATACTGTCAAACCTATATATTATAGCACAAACATATATTTTATGTATCAGTGATTTGGTAATTTATTATAAGATGGTTCCGTTATCAACGATTCCATAAAAAAGACCCCAGACCATCAACAAGATTGGAGTCTCATAGTTGGTTCCCCTTCGTATATCGGGACGGAAGCTTCATCGCGCTAAGAAGATAAAGTCCTGGGGAGAAAAGACTGATGGAGCCTGGAAATAAGTGGAGATAATATCATAGCCCGGAAGAGGCCACTCCTTGGACGGATATGTCCGCCTTTACTGGAGGATCCAAGAGGTGATTTGGATGCAGAGAAGGATGGGGTGCGAAGAAGATATTTTTATCGATCGTTTCATTCTTTACCTGAATTCAAAGTAGATCAAGTATATAGTTTTATGACTAATAAATCATTCTAAGCTCAAATAGAGTGTAATTATTAATACGTAAACGGTACTAATTTAGTTTTATGAAGCAATAATCAATAACGATAGAGGATAACAA
>NW_027105162.1:475403-480300 GCF_000696795.3 Halyomorpha halys | reverse complement strand
TATTTGAATTCAAATCTCCCGCCATGTGTGACGTCATCAAAATGCTGGCTTCTGATTGGCTCCTCACGGAAGTGTGCCAGCTCCCCCATATTCTCTCTACTGCCGATGGTGCTGCTATCTAGCGGTCACCGTCTGAACTAACAGCGCTCTGGTGGTAAGTCGAGGAACTCCCTCCACAAAAAAGTGTGCCAGCTCCCCCATATTCTCTCTACTAATATAGTTGAAAAATCTTTAATTGTTAATTATAGTATTCTTTTATACACACTAGACACGAAGATACTTCTTTTACGCAAAACTACTTCTACTACGCACAGTAAATGACAAGTATATTAAGTGAATTAGATTATATCAAAATCGTTGTATTTATTTAGGTAAACAATTTTTTAATGTAACAAGCTTGTCAAACATTTGTTAGGGGCGGACGCGGAATAAAGTGGAATGTAATCGATATTGTCAGCTATTTAATTAACGGACGCGTTGGTTGATATCGATCTCCACCTTTCTTGCCTGTCAATCCAAAGAATTGCGGCCAACAGCCTCCTCTCTAAGACCTCCTATCACCTGATTTCTTCCCCTCTTCGAACCACACGAGAAACATGCTCATACATAATTATTAACAGACTCTTGTTGTCAATATAAAAAATAAAGTATTTAAGAACCAGTAGTTGGTTTGAAAATTTAAGTCGGATAATATTGTTTGAAGCCTTGTCCTAAATCTATGTCATGTCACACACGAACCGACTGCTTAGTATGAATATGGTATTCTCTAAACAGTAATTGTTAAGATTTGCACATTATGGTGATCAGAAAAAATAATTACGTTGTTTAAATTTGTTATAAAACAGTAATTTGCAATAATTATCTTAATTTTAATTTCTTAAAGTACAGACAATTAAGTTTTAAACAGCCAAAAAAAGCTGAAAGATCCCCATAAAAAGTACAACCGGTTGTACAACATGGTTGTGTATGGTTTGGATGTTGGATTGTATTTTGGGGGAGAAAGCGACAAAATCTCATGCTGTACATTCATAGCACTGTTTTATAATAAAGTATAAACTTATGCTATTAGTTTTGCAATTAAGAATTTATAAAATACACTGATTTGTAATATGTTGCATTACATTATTTTCCGTTTTAATTCCTATAATATCACTAATAATCATGCTGTCTCCATCATAAAAAAAAAGGACTGTGCAAGTACTTTGTAGTGTGTATACTTGTATTTATGGAATAATACTATTAGCTTTCATAATGAAACTAAACTCTGGTTAGCCGAAATCAAACAAGCTTGATATTTGGGAGCGGTGCTTAATGTTGTCCAAACTTGTTGAGGCGTGTAGTCCAGTATCGTTAAAATTCATATAATAATTCAACATGAAGCAATTTCCTCCCACATCGCTGATAAAAATACAGGAATAAGACTGTTGGATATTTTCTCTCAACTAATGTTTGTCAACTTAATTTGTCATCAATACCTAGACGAAGTTGGCAATCCAAGTTGTACTGTATGTAGGTCACTCAAGAGACAGTTGACATTTTAGATGTGCTATTTATATAAAAACCTGTAGCAAACAAAACACTTGGGTACTTCCATGTCTATAGTTGTTATGACGACAACTCCATGATTCGTGGAAGTAGGACATACGCTATACAAAATCATTAATTAAGTGTAAAATTATAGTAAATAAATTCAAAGGGACGTTCTTCACAATCGTGTAATTCATAACATGTATTATTCAATATAGTAGTAAGTTTATTGCTAATATTATCTGTCTGGTATAAGACAAACAGAGGCCGTTTGTAGCAATGTGGTTAAGGCATCACTTTTGCAAATCCGCAACTGAAACGGCGACGTTCGAATCTGGCCTGGTAGTGAGAAGGAGTGACTTTTATTTTTCCTCCATTCTTATTAGAATAGTTTGATAATAAGTAAATAACGCACCCCCCCCCCCCCATTATGCCAAAAATTACCAGGCAGGGAGTAGTAAAAAAAAGTATAAGACTTCCAGAATTCATTCCAGACGATACGTTTTTACAATTTACTATTTTTCCAATCATCGGAGTCAGACATCGGTAAATGTGATCTAAATATGCTATCCTTTTCCTATTGAAGAATCTCATATCAGAGCGGGATGCACGAAGACGGGAGATGAGCACTGATGTGAGATATAGTAGAAAGGAAGGGCAAGGGTCCCAGCATCTTATCGAAGGGTCAGGTAGCCATTTCATTGTCTGCATAGTTCGCTGGGTCAACAGGGAGGTCAACAGTTGCAAACAGTCTGTTCTTCCCATCATGATTCTTATACCCTTTTTTGTAATACTGGTTGGAATTTTAAATATTGTTTTAAAACGCTCCAAATTGCGCCATAATAGTTAATCTTTGCTAATATTGATCCAATTAAGATTTTCGTAGATATAGAGATACCTACAGAGGTAGAATGGGACTAATGAGAACCTAGGAGATCTGGGGAGAATTTACTTGTCACTAATGACCAGAATGTGATCTCGGTGGAAAGATTTGGAAGAATTTCTTTAAATTTGCTCATGTTTTGGGTCCTGATTGCTGATTTTAGCCCAATTTGACGTTTGTAACTTCCAATTTTACTCGGAAATATGAAAAGAAATTGAGTTAATCTGTTCTGGTTTTTTTCTCCAGTAGCATGGCAACTACGCATTTTTCAGCTACATCTTACACTGAATTAAGGAACAGTAAATTCCTCACATTTTTTACTGAATATTTTTTTCCTCCTCATGGTTTAGAAGCAGTCAACTTTGATTAAGCCAAAGAATGACCAAAATGTTTCAACAAATGTTGAACATTTGCTCATTTATGTTTTTTAATAGTTCTGATCATGAATCTGAACTTTGTGACCTAAAGTATTTCCAGAAGTGTAAAAAAAAAAGAAAATGTTTTTCCTTTTTGGCTTATAAACTGAGAAACATGTCTTATTCGAATAAATTATAATCTTCATTTTATTCTAAATTAAACAAGAGTAAATTATGGAATATTTTTATTCTAATGATATTTTTGTCTGTTTTGAATTGAGTCGCTTATTTACGTTTTTTGAGGTCCTGATTACGAAATTCAACTTTTTGACTTAAATATTTGTTACTGTGACCTTTTTGTGGACTCTGGCTGGAATACGTTCTTTCTCATTATTTAACTCTGCAGTGAGCAGTTCAAAACAAAAATAAATCGCTGGAATAAAAATTGTAAGTAATTTTCTCATTTTTAATTTGGGATATAGAATAAAACAATATGTAAATTTCCAGTTATAATATGTAAAAATATACATATTAAATTTTTTTTAACACTTAACAAAAATAAACAAGCAATTTGTCAGGACTTCTTCAAAATTGTCTATCCGAATCCATTTCGCATCCTCATTTGAGTGAATACTATTAAACTACAAGTGGTTGCTCCTAAACGATACCCATGGACGAAAGATCATGGGGTAAAAAACTTATGGAATTTACTCTTGATTAATTTAGCATACGTCGATACGAAAAATGTAGGTTTGGATATTATGGGAGAAAACATGAAAAAAGTTTATTTAATATTTTAGAGAAATTTGAAAGTCCAAAAATCGACTTCTGCAATCAGCACTTCAAAAGAACTTAATTATGAGAAAATTATCAGATTTTCTCCAAAACTTTACAGGTAAAAATACTACAGTACTGAACTACGTATGCGTTCCGAATTATTCCAAAAAAAACATCGAAAAGTGAACTGGTTTTTCTGCTAACCTGCTCAAATACCGTTAAAAGAATTACATTTTTAAAAGGTCAGTATTGTTAGTGTTGGTTCTAGTTTGATGATTTCTTCTTTGTTTTATTGAAAATTTATTCATTATTTACAGTTAAAAAAAATTCAAATTATTTTTATCCTGTAATAATTTTAATTTGTAATAATTAGTCACCATCTCTGTATCAATCAGATAACCCTGGCGAAGCCCTGTAAAGTGGGTCGAAACGTTATTAACCAATAAATAGTTTTCTTTTACTATTTCCATACCTTGATTGATTATATTGCTACAATGTAATAATTTTAATTTTTTTTTTTTTTTATAAGTTTATGAGAATTTGATTTTAAAAATATTTATAAATGACCTATATATGACCTTATGAAACATCTAATCGCCATTTTGAAACGAAAATACATATATTGGCGACGAATTCGAGGTTTATCATTGAGTTACCTTAGGAATTAGAGGCATATTGTTCTTATATCAATTTTTGATTTCTACAAATCTAGAAACGTAAACCCTCAAATTCTGATGAAATATTAAATTTTATTTTCTCCCTTGATTGCAGTTGTTCCTAATTAAAAATAATTAACAAAAAACTAATGATGCATCCTACAAACTTAAAAAATATTGATGAAATTAACTTTGTTTTAATTTTTAACAATGAGCATAGTAATCTTGCCTATCACAAACACTACGAGATAGAGTTCCTAAAGTGCCTGTATTGTAGCAATCAAAATGTTTTTATCGCAGTGTTTCCAGGTATGTTCCGTCATAAAACATTTTATTACTTGTTTGAGCTCAGAATAAGAACTTACAAGCCTAATTTACGAACTGAGTTTTGACGGTGTGAAATGAGTAATAAATTAGTACCGCTCCTAATTTACTAAGAGAGAAATAATAATGTGACAAGTTAATTGATCTCAATTACAAAGACTTTAAGAATTCGACTGAAAAACAAATTATCTCTTTTAATGTTTCTATTTTTCGTTTGGAAATAGAGAAGACGGCGTGATAACATTTTTAAATTTAAACACTAAGGAAGGCATTCTTAAACTTGTATTTTTATTATTGTTTTTAAAATTTGATCGATATACACACATATATATAAGTTACGGACTGTCAGCTGACAGGTCCATATCAGCTGATCG
>NW_027105162.1:451577-470038 GCF_000696795.3 Halyomorpha halys | reverse complement strand
CAGTTCAAGCGAGTTAGATCTTTTTCCTTCTTCTCTCTTTTGACATTGTGCTTTCGCCAATACTTAACTTATATATAAATGATTATATTATAATTAACTATATAAGACACAGATATCGTATAACTTTATTGAGCAGTGATCATAAAAATTCATTGAGCAAAACCGTCTTTATTGAACAGGTTTCTTGTTGAGGTAGTAGGGTGTGACGGCAAAACGTTTGATGAAATAATAATAATAAAGGCTTAACGAACCCGAAGGTTCAATTCCGATGCCACCAATCGCTCCATATCCTTCCAGTGATGCCCCTCCAAACCCAATTCTACTAAATCAGTTTAACGCAATCCTCCCATCTACGTTTCGGTCTACCCCTCGGCCGTTTACCCATCGGTTCAGTGTTTATTATCATTTTAGGGATCCGTTTGTTACTAAGCCCTACACACCCATCTTATATGCCGCAATGCTATAACATGAATTATATTTACTGGGTGTAGATACCAAGTTCAGTGTTGTGTAGTCTTTTAAATTCTTCCTTAATTCATCTTTTTTCGGTCCAAATATTTTACGTAATACTTTATTTTCGAAAATTTTAAGGTGTTCTTCCTCTTTTAGTGTAAGAGGCCACGTCTGGCATCCATAAAGAACAGTGGGAATGATAATAGTTTTGTAAATTCTAATTTTTATGAATTTCGAAGGTGCGAGCTATGCAGTTTCGACATTGAAAAATAGCAAGCATTTCCCGGCTTCAACACAGCTTTTATTTCCTCATCAATTTCGTTTTTCTAGTTACCGTAGAACCTAGATACTATATAGCTACCTGTTTAAATGCAATTTCTCTTACATCTAATCTCTTAATGAAATACCAAAAAAAAAAATTCCATTTATTTTCGATTTAGTCTAGAATTAAAAATAGAAAATGTATAATAATCGCATAGAGATCCATCAAATTCAATAACGTCCTAGGTATAGCATGATAAAATAATATTGATTAGTAATTATAATCAAGCAAACATATTAATAAAATACGTAAAAAGTATGGAGTAAAAACTTAACTAAAGGGCTAAGTAATATAAAATAGTAAGCTTTAATCGGAGTTAATTGAAATAGAAGTTACTAAAAAAAGAAAAGAAAAATTACAGGTAGTTATTTGACAAATAAAATTCAGTTATTATGTTTCATAAATGTAAGAGAGTACCCAGTAAAAGATATAATTTTTTTATTTTTCTTTGTGATTGGTATATTTATTAGTTGTTCTAGTAGACTGTTCATCGATTTATTGGTAATAATATGGTTTAGTTTAAAGTGCATTTTCCAAAGCTGTTTTTGAATAGTAGTTCGATTTTTAGTTTCTTCTCTTAACATTTATTAATTATCTATTTTCTTTTTTAAATGAATTAATATACTTAACTTAAAGTGTAATTTTGTACAAGTAGAAAATTGTAGGTAGCTGATCAGCAGCTATTTTAATAAAACAAATTGAAATCAGCTAGTCAACAATTTGTTTAAATAATATAAATATAAAGAGACTATACTACTTTGCCTGTGGTTTTATTCCAACGTTCAAATTAGATTTTAAAACATTTAGTCGTTTTTATGAGTGATATTTCTATCACATAAGAAGTTCTTCCTAAAAAGCAATTAATTTTTCTTTTCTTCAATTCTCAATAGTCTTTTTTTAAAAATTATTTACATATTTTGAGGGGCTGTATACTGCCATATAAAAAATAAATAAATCTAAACCGCTGCAATCCATATAGGGTCAGAGGTACGTTCTTAAAAAGTTAAAACAACAGTTGTGCAAGGAGTTGATTTGGCCATTATCACACGCGACCACCAGATTTTTCTACAATACCTACTTAATGATGCCCGGTGGACCCTCGAAGACTCCCGACTACAGGCTGACTCTCGGCTACAGTGAAAATAAATATATGCCACAGGCTTCGCACCCGGATCCTTCGGGTTTGTTGCATATCTCTAACTGGCATGTATAAATACGTCAATTTTAATGCAATTATAAAAGTGGATAGCTTTTGTACCCTATAAAGAGTTTTATAACCCAATGAGAAAACAAATATATTTTTTAGATTTATCGGTTTTTAATTCCGTAATTTCTTCTTGCCTTAACACTAATCAAGTTTGTACGAGAATAGTTAAGTGAAAAGTGAATTACAATATTTAATTAAGTATGGTATAAAATGATAAAACAGTTTAACAGATAATGGTCAGGCAATATTTTGCACTGCCATTCAGAAAATCCCAGCATTTTTTGACACTTTCTGTAGAAATTTTATGGTCTATATGAAAACAAAGCAACTTAAAAATCATATATTTTTCACTGAAATTTTGGAAAATGATATAAAAAAAAAATTATTTATAATTTTTTTCTCTTTTTTACCTTCTGAAGTTAGAAATTTAATTTATTTAGAATTAAAAAAACAACATTCAATCAAGAATTATTTTCTGTAATCTATAAATGATGAATTTTTCATCACTGCGTACAATTATTCCATATAAAAAAATTAAATATAGTTTAGAGGAAGGGAAATTCGGCATCTAAGCTTAAATAGACTATTGCAAGGAGGATAAGATCTACCTGATATAAAACATCAATATGAGGAGTTTAATCAAAATCTATAGCATTAATGGGTGGGTACAAGATCGTTCCATAGATGATAAGGTTAGAAGTCAAGTTGTACAAGTGAATATTTTGATAATAAGAATTTCGATTTTGTCTCTCTACTACTTGTCTCTGTCTTAAACAATTATGATAATAATAAACACTTAACGAACCCGAAGGTTCGATGCCGATACCACTAATCGCTCTCTACATATATCCCTCCAGTGATGCCCCTCCGAACCGAATTCTAAAAAATCAGTTTTAACGCAATCCTCTCGTTTCAGTCCACCCCTCGGAGGTTTACCCCTCGGTTCTGAGTTTATAAACATTTTAGGGATCCATTCGTTACTCAAGTCCCTCAATCATAAACACCCATCTTATTCGCCGCAATGCTATAATCGGAATTATATTTACCGGATGCCGTTCTTTCAATTCAGCGTTGTGTGGCCTTTTAAATTCTCCTGTTACTCATCCTTTTTCGGTCCTAATATTTTACTTAATACTTTATTTTCAAAAACCTTTAGGCGCTGTTCTTCCTTGGTATATGAGGCCACATTTCACATTCATAAGGAATACTGAGAAGGATAATAGTTTTACAACTTCTACTTTTAAGTTTTTGGATAGAAGGCGCGAGCTAAGCAGTTTCGAAATTGAAAAATAACAAGCATTTCCCTCCTTCAACCTCGCTTTTTATTTCCTCATCAATTTTGTTTTTTCTAGTTACCGTAAAACCTAAATACATAAACCTATCCACCTGTTCTAACGTATTTCCTCCTATATCTATAGCACCAAATGACAAACAATCAATAATAAATAACCTCAAACAAATATATACTTTGGTATTCACAAAATTATAAAATTATCAATAATTAACTAATAATAATTAGGCTTTTTTTTAATTTCCAGGGACTTAAATACTTAAACGTCTCTACCTGCTATAGGTATTTTTTTCTGTATTTATATCATCGAAATCATTGCCATTTCTCTTTCTAAACATATACTTTATGTTATCCGTATTTATTTCGAAACCCAATTACACACATTTTGGGAATACTCGTAGGTTTTTTAATATAACATTTCTGTGAATTTTAGAATTTAAATATCTCCCAACCTGTTTAGATATGATGACAAGGAATTGACCTGCCCGGTGAATCACTTCCAGGTGAGTCAGGCAGTTCAGCGCTATCCGACACCGATCAGTTACTTGTGTTTAGTGCGAATTCAGCTAGAGAAGTGTCGTATGTAATAAGTGATCCATTTACCTAGCTCTTTCACCTAGTATCTTCTTGGGCAGGTGATTCTTCTCAACAAGTCAGCGACCTCGTTTTTTTTCAATGTCATTCATTTGTTTGTAAAGCTAATGAATGGATTTATTTTAAAATTTCCAATTTCATTTAAAAAAGGAATATCAGATATTTTTATTGTTTTTACGAAGGAAACAGTATAATTTTTATAATGTTCCGGGCAGTTTGGCCGTTATCATTTTCATTGATCTACAAATAAAATTGCGCAACCAACACTATTAAAATTATGCAAAAGTTTCAAATAAATGAGTTTATAATTAATTATTAGTTTGGGGGTCATTTCATTTGAAATGTAAGTTTATATTATATCAGTAATTCCAAGTGGGATTATAATAGTCTTGCTCTTTATAATTACAGATTATAACGAGCTGTCATTGTTCCTCTAATATTTTATGATATTTATTACTTTTCCAATTTATTGTAAATTGTTTGCCATGCCTTTAAATGTGACCGAGTGAGGTGTTGCCATATGCGAATTTCGAGTAATATTTTTTATGACATTAAACATGGACACTCGGTTACCCAAACTGCAAGTTCAGCCGGAATGGCCCCTCCCCATTCTCTGTTAGGCTCCCCTCCCTGGCTATCACGCCACTCATGTACAAACCGCCTTCAGCGGACAATGTTTTCCTCATCTTATAATGCCATCAGGCAAAACAAGATAAAATGTAAATATGTGTATATATAATTTTTCCTAGGTTAAGTAATATATAATTGTAATTGTTAAAAAATAAATAAATAGGAGGTTAGAAAAAAGGAAAAAAAAAAAAAAACCCAAACTGCAAGAAACCACGGCACTTGGGGAGGGGTGTAACAAACGGACCATTCGCCGGTGGTTTGAAAACCTTTTGGCAGATAATACAGATTTGTATAACGAACCCAGAGAAATACCTCCACCGGCAATTAATACTGATGACGATGAACTTAGGCTTATTGTGATAAGAATAAAAAATAGATAATAATGGTAATGTAACATGATTTCAACCTAATTATTTAAAGTTACTTTTGTTTCTACAATATTTTATAAGCAGAGGATTGAACTTGGTACTGGTGACATTACCCGAATCTTTGTATAAATGGTGAAGAAAAGAAATGAATGGTTATTTCATTCAAGTGTATGAAAAGGGTTATTTCTTCCATAAAAAATGAAAAAAAAATTTTGCGAAAGAAATTGTTTAAACCTTAAAATATTCAATAATATACTAGAAAAAAAATAATTGTACTGTCAGTAAGAAGTTTTACGGATGTAGCTACACAAAAAGTTTATCTGAAGAAATACGGAGATCCACCAAAGAATTTGATGTGGCTGAATTTTCAAAATGTTATAGACCCAGTAAAAGATTAAAAATCACTACAGAAAAACAAAGGACAAAATAGAAACGAATAATAAATCAGGATTGATATATAAAGTGCCATGTTTGAATTGTCCAGAAATATACCCAGGAGAAAATAAACAATTAAAAGAAATAATATATCACCACAGTAGTGATGAAAAAATTAGAATAAAATCCAAATAAGATAATACCTTCAAAAGAAATGCTAGAAGCTATTTATACCTAAGAAAATATTAGTTTTATGATTATTTTCAAATCAGACACAAAAAAACTTGAACCAACATGAATTTGTGCATGAATTAGTGCTGAAAATATATTTGTGGCTAAAATGTATATATATAAAATAAATAATATATGGTTAAATTTTATAGGTTTTTAAT
This sequence comes from Halyomorpha halys, assembly GCF_000696795.3. Lineage (NCBI taxonomy): Eukaryota > Metazoa > Arthropoda > Insecta > Hemiptera > Pentatomidae > Halyomorpha > Halyomorpha halys. Next base: position 464,406 of record NW_027105162.1, on the reverse strand, counting down.
ACTTAAATGAATAAATATAAAAGCTAAAATAAAATTGGAAATATCACGAGGATATGCTATATCTGGTATGTGAGTTTGGTTAAACAATGTATTGTTGATAAAGTGCTTGATAAGGCTGTAATAGATAGTGTAAATTGAATAAAATTTGAATAATTGAAATAGTTAGTAACCTGACGGGTTAAGTACTGTGAAGATAGAAGAAGACTTCCCCAACAAGACTTAAATTTTTTCCTCATAGATAATCAATTCAAACAGCATACAATGCCTGATTACTCTAAATCAGGACTGAAGCCGATTAATCCTTTACTGTTAAAGAAAAACATAAACAAGTACAAAGATAAATAATTTTTTAACTCTGCCTTTGTATAAATCCGATAATACTTTTTTTTATAAACCATCATAAATTTTTTGTCTGTAGTTAATATACTCCAACAAAAGGTCGGTACAATGTAACGAGGAAAATGTTAAAGGGGAAAAACGAGTGTAGTAAAATAAAACCTTTATGCGTCGTACACACAGGTCAGTCAGTGAACAGCTTCCCAATCTAGTTTTAGGTACAATCAAAATCTATTCCTGTGTTAGTTCATGAAGCCAAGTTTTTATTCGTTAATATGCTGAGGTAAAAAAACTTCCAACTAGAACATACTATTCTAAATTTTCTAAGTTTCGAAATTTTCCCCATACTCATGTACTCTATATCCTCATATTTTTCAATTATATCTATCTCTATTATGAAATAATTTCGTTTATATACATATTATTTAATTTTTTTTACAATCATATTATTTAAATAATAATATGATAGTAAACAGTTGTTTTTTTTAAATTGTATGTATATAAACGAAAATATTTCATAATAGAAATAGACACAATTGACAAATATGATGATACATAGTACATGAGTATGGGGTAAATCCCGAAACGTTGTACAAAACATAAAATAGTAATATGATCAAATTGAATGTTTTTTTTGTTTTTTTTAAATAAAATGCATAATAGCTTTTTTTTACCCTTAAAGTATTCCTTTTATCCATATTAAAATACTTTGTCAAAAAAATTATTTATTTCATGATGTAGACTACTAGAATAATTTATTTTCACTGTCACGCTGGACTCTTAAATTAAATCTCATTAAATTCTACCCCCCTTTGGTTATTATGTTTTTGCTATTTTCTCAGGACCTTTTCTTGTTTTTTAATATAATTATTAATTTATTTTTCAAATTTTTACTTCATTTTTTAAGACTATTGTAAACAAGAGAACATTGTAGCTGAAATTTGATTATTATTTCTGCATAATTTATGTTCATGTTTTTTAGGTGTTTTTCACATTCATTGTATTTTTGATAAATTTTGTTACATAGATACCTTAATTAACTTTCTGTTTTGGTTTTTCCATTTTACAAAATCACTGCATTTTTAAAATCAAAACTCTATTACCGTAACGCTTCCCTCTATTATTTATTCTGAAAATAGTTAACCGAAAGTAAAGATTATTTTATTGAGATTAAAACTGGATTGTGGAATGACAAAGGCTTGAGACAGATCTTCTTTTTGACATTGCTCCAAAACAAAAACGAATCCAGTAAAAATAAAACTTTTTATTATTATTATGATTATTTACGTTATAATAATTAAATTTTTGGTTATAATGATTACATTGAATTAGTTTATTTTTAAAAATCAAAACTATGTTTTTTTTGTTATGATGTGGCATGCCAGTTACCTTTGTGTTTTTACTATTATTTTCATGTTGAAATAATTTGATTTTGATGATTTTGAATTTTTTTTTTTTTTTGTTATGGTGTATATATTTGGTTACAATTTTCACAGTTTATTTTGTAAATCATTCCTTTTTTTAAAAACTAATTTTACTATTTTATTCTACTTGTTGGTTAGATACGAGTTGTGTTTATTACTAATGTTGAGTATGTCTCTAATATAACATTATGGAGATTATATTTATTGAATGTTTTATTTAATTTTTTAAGTAAATTATAGAATATTTTTTTAGGTTGGATAATTTTTTTTTTAAATCACTCAATTTTTTCATAAATATATCCCGCTTTGCGTATATTTGTATGTGTACCATTTTTTGTACACGTGTTATGTAATTTTTATGTATAAAACATTTTATAGTCAAGGTTCGATATTTATCAAAATAATGTTCTCGTTATTATTTTCCAAAATTATTATCTTTTATCAATCATTATCCATCATATAGTTCAGATAATATTCGTATTAAAAACAATTATCTTACTTATCCGAACAAATATTGTAGAATTGTATTCGACAAAGAGATTTTCGCTCGATTTATTCTATACACAACTATTAACCTGCGTAAATGTACACTTCTGTACTATTCACTGACAGATTGGCAGTGCATTATGGCTGAATAGGCAGAAAGAGACATAATTGTTTTGAAAGGTTCTTGTGAAGAACAGCCAGTCGCCACTCAAAGCGACGCTAACCTTGAATAAATAAGCTGCTAACATTTAGGCACGTGCGTCTCTTTGTAGTAGATTTAGAAGGATCCAGCCCGCCGGAGGACCAATTTTGTAAATCAAAATTCTGTTTATCCTTTTATGAAAACATGTATTCACTACAATTTTTGTATTTAATTTAAGTAAAAACTAATTTAATTGAATTGTAATAATCCTAAATTTAATTATTATAATATGAAAATCACAATACTATAAGCAGTTTTAGTTTTACATGATTTATTTTGGAGCTCAGTCAGTAAGTAGTTCTGTCTCAAACAACTGTACTTCCTTAATCCGGTTCTAATATCGATAAAATAATGTTTACTTTCGCTTACCTATATATGGAATAAATAATGATGGGAAGTTTCACTTTCCTTAAAAACTTAAAATTCGAGATTTTATCGGAAATTCACTTTTTATGGCTTCCTTTTAAGTAGCATTTTTTTTTTTTATGTAATTTTTTTTTTATACGAAATAATTAACCATTTCACATTTTTATTGGTAATGAAAATAGGATAAATATGAATTATGAAAAGATTTGACAATAGACATAAACACATTTCAGGAAATAATAGTAATAATATAGACGTATTATGTACAGTTGAAAAACAGTAGATTAAAAAAAAATGCACTTGCACAGTGCACATAGTAATTATCACAATGATTATTAAATAGTCAGTTTTTTAAATTTGACAGGATGACTTAGTTCATTAAATCAGTCTTAGTATTTTCAATATAGATTATTGAATAAATGTTTAACAGCAGAATATAAATATTAGTAAACTGTATTGTTTTTGCTTATGCCTTAGCAAAATAAAAAATATTAAATATTTGCGATGGTAAATATTAAGAGTACATTACTGAGAACTGTTGTAATTTAAGTTTTGCCAATTTGTCAACTGAAAGACTCAATTGGGAAATTTGTACAACAAAGTATTGCAACATTGATTTATTATTAACTACTTGATATATGTTCTAAAACTAGTGAGGATTAATTCCAACTCAATGTTGGGTAGTAAGTTAAAGTTTTGTGATGCGCGCACAGCACCAGATTTTTCAGAAATATTTAACTTATATAGGCTGATTCCTCACCTCAAAATAAGGTGAGATGTCCGTTTTTGAGTTGTATTTGTTTTATATGCCATTTCTCTGTTTACCAACATACACGGATGAATTTAATGTAGAAGGATAGATAAAAACGTTTTCTAGCTGCCCTCTCTCAAAAAAATAGAAAAGAAAAAACATCAACTGACAGAGGAACGAAAATTGTGATAAATCATTATTAAAAGAAGTTAATATATTCAAAACTGATTATAAACGCCAAAGAGGACAGTTCCAAAAATGTTTAAGCAAAGGGTGAATTTCAAAAAACATTTACCAGGCCTGGGGTAAGTTGGGAAAGTCGGTCCAAACTGTTCGGAATTTCAAGACTTAAATATAAGACATTTAAAAACACCATTTTACTTTATCAATTTCAACGAGGCCTCCAGGTAGAAACTAAACAAAGTTGAGATGATAAACGAATTTATATTTCATCAATTTACATTTAAAGAACACCAGACTTTCATCTTCATAACTACTTTGATAAAACCACATCATTTTTATTTCCTTCCAAATTCCTTAAAATCCTAGTATATTGTAATGAGGCATGGGTAATTGACCGTAGATTAATAATTGGAGAAGTTGGCTGGGGAAAGGGGGTACCGTCAGCAAAAAGAACATAAATAATCAAAAAAATATTTATTCAGAAACAAAAACTATTTTGTATTATTCAATTCAATATTTTGCATAATTCCAAATTTGTTAGTATACTATTTCTTTTCAGTTTTATGTTTTTCTAAATGATGGTCATTATCTGTTTTTGTTCTATAGACCTGAAGAAGACCTGAAACACAGGTCGAATCGTCGGCATAAATAAATAATTTTTTGTTTATTTATGTTGTTCTTTGCTGACCCTCTTCCCTCTCCCCTTCCCTTCCGACCATCTTCTCCAATTAATACGTTGTAGGAAGATAGTCCGTGTGACAATCAATAAAGGCATCAAAATAGTAAAAGAAAACTATTTATTGTATACCAACGTTTCGCCTTACTTTTCAGGGCTTCATGAAGGCTAATTGATAACAAGATACAAACATAAAATTAAATGAATATGAATTGACAAAACATTAAAATAAATATACAGAGAAAATACGAAAACGTAAAAAAAAAAAAAAAAAAAAACCTTTTTGACAGTTAGCGAAGTGGAGGCATTTTATACCTGGCCATCCTTACTTGACAGTTGACATCTGAGTTTCTGGAACTGAATGAACGGAGCCCTAAAATGTTAATAAACACTGAACCGACTGTTAAACGCCAGAGAAGTAGACCAAAACGTAGATGGGAGGATTGCGTTAAAGACTGATTTAGTAGATTTGGGTTTGGATTAGCGACACTGTTCAGATGTATATAGAGAACGAATGGTGGGGTGGTATCGGCATACAACCAGTGAGTTCAATAAGCCTTTATTATTGTAATTAGTATAGAAATTCCTCACACCATTTAGGACCTGCTTATCAAGATTACTCTGTATCTACTTCTTAAACTAATTTTGGAACCCTATTTTAAAGAATAAACTCTTTCTATTCCTGCGATATTCATAGATATTACACGATTGAATACGTTATTTTGTAGTTGTTAATAAGATTAGAATTTAGTTATAACTAATACCATAATGCTGGGTTTATTTTCCTTATTTGAGTTATTCTTATCCATTGGAATTCTCAGAACATATACAGTCATTTTTCATTTTGAAAAACAATTCGGTTTCAACTTGCTGTATCTCACAATGCAAGTACAAGGTATACTTATTGATAAAAAAAATTCATTGATTTATTATGTTTCAAACCCTCATAGCTCCTTTCTGTATGCTCAGTTATTTTTGAACATAAGAGAATCTTCTACAAAGCTACCATTTGAAAGGAAACATTATATTCTAATACACGATAGGCCTTGTGAAACATCCAAATCCCAGGAGCTACGTAGTGTAAATTCCGCAAATCTTGAAACTCTTATATTCCGAAATGATTATATTAGGTTGAATCATTAGTAAAATTCACAACGATGGGGTAATAAACACTAAAATATTTCTCACATTTTTAACATTTCATCACTTATGCTGTACCTTAAAATCTTTATTCCATTGTAAAAAAATAAATAAAAATGAATACTTGACACTTTCATTTATTTTTGTAATAATTAAAATCATAATTTTAATTTATTTTTAGTTACGAGCTATCACAGCAACGATTTGATATTATAGTAATCTATTTTTACATCCTCATAACTATGAATGCTCTAGCTACACTCAAGGACATATTCATTCCCTTTTCATATTGTTGGGAATGTTCGAGATCTAGGCTCTCCTAGATAGAACCCAGGTCAGATAAAGCAAAGACAAAATAAGAGAAAGCTTCGTTCGGATATTCTTATCTTATAAGTCTCTGGAATGTTTGCCTTCTCGAAGGAACCTAAATGTCAGAACTCAGTCAAAACCATATACAATATATGTATCAGACTTTCTCAAAAATATCGAGTGTTTTATTGGAGATTACTTAAAAACTATTTAGAAATGAAAAAAAAAATGGCACTTTTTTAAAAAATACAAGAATCAATGTATGATTTATTTAATTTTTAAAGTAAATGTTTCTATTTATTAAAATTTCTAGATTCTAATGCCACAATTATTAGAGTTTTTAAAACTGTCTATTCAGGAATAGTTATTAAATTTTTATAAAAATTAGTTCTCAATTTTTTTGTACATGTGGGTACATTTCTAGTTACAAAACTTAATTTTTTTGATAATTAAAATAAGCATTGATGGAAAAAATCAATCACAAATGAATGGGTCTTAAGTAATAGTAACATCATTACTGCAGCATTTTTGACGCTTGTCTCCCTAAATCTGGTCGTGGTACTGCACTACCAAGATATTAGATGTAATCTTGACGGCAACTGTTATACAATTTACACTATGGCAGTTCAACGTGTAAACGGGCTGTAAATATTTTCATAGCAGTATCTTCACTGCTACAATATGTACTGTCAGCAACTATTTTTTATTACATGTTTATATTTAGCAATAACTAAATTATAGAAAGTAAAAATATATCCTTCAAAAAATACCATTTCCTAAGGATTATTATTTAAATATATGAGGTTCTTATATATAATATTTAAAAAAAAAAAAGGCCCCCGGATTAGACAGAGCCCACTGAGGAATAGGCAGTATTCAATATAGCTAAGGTATGTTGTATAGGGTGTTTTTTTAAGCCCGATAGAACTTGAAATTGTAAAAAATAACACAAAAAATTAAATTGTAATCAAAAATTTTTTTTTATTCGAAAGATCAATACGTGACATTAACATTTGAAAATGATTTCGGGCATATGGGCACCGCGGCTGTTCTTGACGAAGCGCATTCTGGACGTCCAATTTTGGGCCACTTTTTCGAGCACTGCTGGCCGTATGTCACGAATAACACGAACAATGCTGGCCTCCAAGGCGTCAATTGTTCCTGGTTTATAAACCAGTGACTTCACGTAGCCCCACAGGAAATAATCGAGAGGTGTCAAATCGCACGACCATATGCGGCAATTTTGCTTATTAACAAACCCGTTAAGCCAAAAATGCGCCTCATCGCTGAACACAATTTTACAGAATGCGCTTCGTCAAGAACAGCCGCGGTGCCCATATGCCCGAAATCATTTTCAAATGTTAATGTCACGTATTGATCTTTCGACTAAAAAAAAATTTTGATTACAATTTAATTTTTTGTGTTATTTTTTACAATTTCAAGTTCTATCGGCCTTAAAAAAAAAACCCTATATATAAAAAATAATTATTAATTACTGGATTATATCAAACATCTAATATTTTAAATAAATAATTTTATTACATAACATGACGAGATTTTATCCAAATTATAGGCAATTCGAGTTTACTTGCAGGAGGTTATAAATTTTTCTTAGGTTTTGGTTTTCTCTCAATTATGCAATAGAAAAGTGATCAAAATTTATAGCAAGGAAACAATTCCTTACGTTTTAAGAAGATAGATATTGTAATATATGATATAAATGTTTGTTTAAATAATTGTGACCCATATTTTTTTAAAAAAAGGTTTTTTCTTTATAAAAAAAATTATTAATATAAAAAAAAGTTTTGATATTGCTGGAAAATTTTAATTCATGGTTCTAGGAATGAATTTGAAAATGGAAATGATCATAAGATCCAAAAAGTTATCGAATTAATCAATAAAAGATTTTTTTAAGATATACATTCTTTCGTATAAGAGCATATCATAAACCAATTATAAATATTGTACTGTATAACATTAAGTAAAATACACATAGATTAAAAAGAATAAAAAACTTTATATTGAAAAGAAAGATCCATACATACTAAACAAAATTTAAGAATACCCATTACATACTAGTTATCAAACAGTAACGAATATATTAAGATAGCTCAAAAAAAAAGAAAAAACAAATTTTTCGATTACTTTAGTCTATTTGATATTCCTATAGTCGAACACTATTGAATAACATTACGCTTAAAACCTGACAGCACCAGACAGAATAAATTGTATCAACATAGCGCCTTTAGCCCTAAATGCGTCTCTGTAAGGGCTGAAAATAGAAACTGAGTGGGAGGATCTTGTAATTTACCTCCACAAAGGGAAAAGTAATCCTCAGTTAATCTCACTACCACTAATCAAATTTCTTAGGAAAATCTTTGATAAATTTATGTTAGCTGTAAATAGAATAAATTATACAAATTTAAATATGTGTCAAGCAATTGTTATTATTTATTAAATTAAAATCATATTTTTGTTTTGTTTTTTTAATTTTTTAGATACAAATTAAATTTATACGCCGATAAAAAACAATGTCATACGAAATCGTAAAGAATTAACAAAAAATCAGATGTGCTAAATTTAAATTCGTATTACTCATTAATATTGTTATTCAACTTCTCTTCGACGACTTATTCATATTAGAACTTAAAGAATTCTTTTTTTCAAAAAACTATAACGTCGTCTCAATATAGTTGAATTATTATAATATTAATGACTAATCCTCCAGAACATTAATGACTGGTCCTCCAGAACATTAATGACTGATCCTCAAAAAATATAAATAAATATATAGTTAATTTTAATGATCTTTTTATTAATCTGCGAACGGTTGAAGAATAAATGGAATTAATTAACTGTTTTCATCAATTATTAAATATTAAGATATAAATTAGCACTGATCTGAATAAATAATCATAAATTGAATAATTTTATATTCCAAAACTTTAATTTTTGTAAAGCTGCCGGTTTATAATACTTAAAATGATAACTTTATGAAGTACTCTTACTGTTATTAATTTCAGAATAATATATTTTTTTTTGACATAGTTGTTTACTTATTTTGCTATTATTTATGTTTTGATGGTCGTGCATTACTTTATTGTTATTATTATCCATTTTATTTTATTTGCATTATTATTATTATTTCTTTTATCTTTTATATGTATTAACGGGGGGAGGGAGGTAACCTCTGTCCGCCTAACACTTGATTTTACAACTTGTCCAGCTGTTCATTTAATTTTACTACTCGTTGCTCACATTATATAACTTTAATTTTCATGTATTATGTATTTCATATTATATGATTTTATTTCTTATTATATTGTAATAAATATAAACATATTGTGCTTCCGTTTCTTTTCTAACTGTTGCTGCCAGAGAAAAATAAAGTATTACACTGGGCTCACTAATTTTTTTTTATATAATAGATAGATATATGGTTTTATAGAATACGTATAGTACTAATACACACCCACGTTGATCATGGATAAATAATAAAATTAAGAGAAGGGTGAGAAAAAAAATATATTTAAAAAAGGAACCAATTTAAGTACTGTTTATTAGAAACCGCTTTCATTACAAACAAAAAAATATATTAGTGAAAGGAATAAGGATACTAAAGAAAACCAATTTAAACGATTAATTTTTTTCATCAAACAATATTAAATAAATCGTAAAATTACTTCATAAACAGAAAATTCGAAACAGAAATTTAAGGCAAGTTAAAATAATTTTGTGAAAGATACCAAAAGAATACAATGAAAAAAAAAGCAATATTTAAATGTACATACTTAATTTTATGTTTATAATTATTTGAGCTAATCAGTTGATAGTTGAATAATTCCAATTATCAGAAAAATTACCTACTTTTAAAAATATTTTTCATAGCACAATTTTTCATTTTTTTTCGCTAAAAAAATATGGCAGAAATATAACAACATTCGGCTCTTAACAATTTATTCATTACTAAATTGTTATGGAATCCATATTGAAAATAAAAAGAGCGATTATATGGAATTGCCGTTCTATCAATTTAACGGCACATTTAATAGTGTTATTCTTCAGTAGTTATATTTTACCATATCTATAGCACTCACTTAAAAATGATATTTTCTCTTTTTCTGTAAAAAGCAATAGATATTATTTGCTAAAAATACTAATAATATAATATTTGTGAGTTTATAGAATTTAACTTTTTGTTGAAATTTAATATTACATCATATACAATATCATGAAAATAAAAGTAGTTAAATAATAATTTTTACAACCATTATTATTTCTATTTCATTTCATTATTCTACTTTGTAGGTTGCTTTTTATTTATTTTTACTAAAAACCTTTATTAATCACATATATAAATATTAATATCGCTTATGATATTTCGATTTTAATGTGATATTCTGTTTTCATATTATTTCTTTGAATACAAGGCTAGGTATTGTCAGCGTATAATAAATTCAGACCATTTGAAACGATCATGAATGTTTTATTAAAGCAGAATAATAGAACATGCAAACTTTCTCTCTGTGATTTCCTCTCTCTTTTTGTCACTTCCCGTATCGTTTCTTTGGTAAGAGTGAAAACCAATTGGTATTTTCGGAGTCATTCTGAGTATTAGATTTATATCGGAATCAATTGTATACAAAAATATATAGATATATATCATTATTACTTAAGAAGAAAAATTTAAAATAAAAATTATAAACCTAATGACGGTTTCATAATCTCACTTTATTTTGTCTATTCATTTTTAAATAAAACATTTGTACTATAATTATTTTTGATCATAATGAGATTCATCGGATAATTTAAGATGTACTAAACTATTTACCTGTATAAAAGTAAATAGCCTCCTCCTACTAATAATAATCATGAGGTATTTTTTAACAAGTCGTTTCTGGCTCCGATGTTTCAAATGGACCTTCCTAAAACATCTGTCTGATAAAGTTTATTGTGGTTTTTAAATCACCTCAGCTGGTTGATCAAAGAAGAAAAGATCAATTTCACACTGCAGCTTCACAGAAATTCCCATCATTTCCATAGCATAAATAAAAAAAACAAAATAAATTATTGTACACAACTTCAACTTCACTAAAAATAAACTTTTTATTTTTTCTTAAAAACAAAACTTACCAAAGTCTTGAAAAAAACATATGAACCTACAATATTATGTGTGTGTAAAAAAAAATATTATATACAATCAAATTAATTTTTTGACATTAATCAAAGTCACAATCAACAACTTCGTTGTCTACCTCATTTTTGCTTTAAGATTCAGCAAGGAAGACTGGGGCCTAAGTTTTGAAATACTTGACAGCGTATTTTTTTGCTCAAGGCAATTCTAAATTTTTATGATTTTCCTTAATAATAATTCAGGAGACACACAAACAAAATAACAAATAGAAACAAAACTTACTTCAGAGATAACAAGGTGAAAAACGATAGATACATGTGGACAAAATCCACAGTACAAGTAACCAATCAACCAAGTAAACATAGAAACGATAAGAAAAGTTATGTTGCAGCATTCTTAAGTGTTCTTATTTTGTCCACCGGACCAGTAATAAAAAAAAAGGATCAAATGACTATCGCTCTGAACTGAGGTATGTTGTATCATTTTTCAATAACAATGGTGGAAGAAGATCCTGCCACCTCTGAACATCCAGGACGCCCGGATAAGTCATATCACCGTCCAAGTACTGATGCACCAGCCCACCTACATCACGGGAATCTATCGGCGTCCTAGAGGGTCAGTACCGGAACTGCGGCAGCTCTTAGACACCTGTGGGGCAAGGACGAACCACTGGCTGGTGGGAGATCTCAACGCGAGACACACTCTATGGCACAACACATCAGCGAACCTGGCGGGAAGACAAGTGGTAAAAACTGCCTTCATGGTAGTTCATCCAGGAACTCATACTTTCCGCCATTTTGGTACAGGCTTTCAATCCACAATAGACCTCCTGCTGACAAGGCAGCCACACCGTATCACAGGTTGGTCCGTGGCTGATTTCATCGATCGAATCACCGCCGGTGATCTATGAAGTACACGGTAACACCTCTGAGCCGACGTCCGAGAAGTTCAACTACCAGGAGGCAGACTGGAGCCGGTTCAAGGAAGAGGTCTGCCATAGACTGAAAGATGTACCAACACTGTGCACTGTGGAGGAAGTGGACAACTACATTGAACACTTCACGGAGAGTGTCATGGAGTCTGCGCGCCAAACGACGACATCGCCATCTACAGCAGCAGTATGAACCCAAAACATCCACAAGACCACGCCGGAGCAGTCTGTAAGAAAATTGTCCGACGACTGGGCAGTCTCAATATCTCTATGAACCCAGCTAAGACAGACTGCGTCGTGTTCGCTTACCAACAGCACAAAAGATCGACTCTCCCGAAATCACTCAAGCTGGACAGTACGATTATCTGCCCTTCAAACTCGATAGTCTACCTAGGAGTGAAGCTAGACCGTCATCTTAAATTCTCCACCCACATCTACCAGAAAACTAAAACTGTAAGAAGGCGGTCTTACAGACTCAACCACCTCCTCACATCACCAGCGCTCTCTTTGCGGCTTAAACTGCAGATATACAAAAGTATTCTGAGGCCGGCGCTCCTCTACGGGTCACCACTCTTCACCTATCTCTCCGAAGGCACGCAGCGACAGCTCCAGCGTTTCCAGGACACCATGCTGCGGAGGATGGTCCGCACAACATCGTGGAAGAGGAAGAAGCCCCCGGAACTGCATCAACTCCTAGAACTGCCCACAGTGCCAGTTTTCGTTGGTCGGAGGCACGTCAAGTTCTTTGACTTCCTCCAATTTTTGACCAATCCACTCTTCCAGGCACTGACACCAGCACCTCCACCAGTCCGATGGCAGGATTTACACCTGAGACCATCACAACTTTAACCCAGCAAAAGTGACAGTGACACAATTTTCAGTTTTAGTTTT
>NW_027105162.1:431360-449932 GCF_000696795.3 Halyomorpha halys | reverse complement strand
GACTGCATTAAATTAATCCTCCTTAGCCTCCTATTCATAAAGTATAAACATTTGTGTTTACATGGATAAAAGTTGTATTGAACGGAATTAATTAGCAAACACTCTATGATCAAAATAAACAACGAACAAACGAAAAACGACAGGACTTTTTGAATGCCCTGGTAGATCAATGCGTTATAAACATATATCTGTTTGTATTGTGTTATTAATGACAATGGCTTAAACCAATGAAATGAAAAAAGAAATCTAACGAGCTTCGCTTTGTGTGTGTAAATAATTCAATATATAATATTTCTTGTTGCATGAAAATGAAACAACGTAAATATGCATGTAAATGGGCAATGGTTTTATATATAATACAGTATTAAGATGAAGGAATTATCATCACAATAATAATGAAGAAGTTGGTCAGGATTGCAGTCAAAAAAGAATAAAATAGTTAACAAAAATTTATTTTCCGAAGTCTTTTAGTGTGTTAAATTTTATTTTCTCATATCTACTTTTCTGTTATTGGGCCTCATGTACATTTTTAACCTTATAGCTTACGTATTTTTTTATATTCCTATCATTGATTATTTTATACTAATTTGATACGATTTTATTTCTACTATTTCTTTTATTTGTATATTATTTTCTTTTCACTTATTTTTACATAATTTTAACCTTACCTTAATTTACCCCTTTGTATCTTATTTCTTACTATGTCAAACTGATTTTTGATGTTTTGTATCTTTTTAGAGTACACTATATTACACCCATCAAGTAATGTCTGATGTCCACTTCCTCTTTTCCTCACTTCACATAGCCCTATTATGTCATCTTTTAATTTCTTCCACTAGCTCCTTTTCCTCAAATTGTAGTTCCTTGCCCTGCCTTGTCCATAACCGTAAGACTGTCCAAATTCGATGCTGCATAAGTTCCTATGAATCATTCATACTCCATACGGGTGATTGGCAGAGTGATGGAGGCCCCTTGCCCAGGGACAATAGGTTCCCGGCTATACTCTCAACATTGAGTCTTCCCAGGAGTGGTGATCCTTAAGTTTGTACTGTATTTATCCTTAGTGTAAGTGTATGTGAATAGTGTACTCTTCTGTTATGTGTAAGTGCGCTGTGTACTAAACTCAGGAGACCGGAAGATCGTTAATCGCGCAACTACTAGTCCCGGCGGGGAAATACTGTTTGTCCTCCTTATTGATGAGATATGGAAGATTTGTAAAAGGAGACGCCCAAGAGCACCAGTAGGGTTTTAGAACCAAACTCCAGTACTGGCTCAAGGGATGATATTGTACTGATAGCTGACTCTGAAGAGGCTCTTCAGACATCCTTGGATGAATGGAATGAGAAACTGAAGATAAGAGGTTTGCATATAAACTCTAACAAAACCAAAATTATGTGTACCGGAAGAGAAAACGCAGGGCCTAGGTTTTTGTGTAATGATGAACCCCTAGAATTACGAATACTTATCGAGGAACCATAATAAGTAAAGATGGTAAAATAGACCAGGGGGTTCTAAATCGAGTGAAAAAGGCCAATGGAATATACCATCAGATTTCTAAAACTCTTATAGGCAAGCAAGAAGTAAGCAGAGATGCCAAAATACGGATGTTTAAATCTGTGTTCCTCTCAGTGCTCCTGTATGGATCAGGAAGCTGGACAGCCCGCGACAAGCACTTAGGGAGGATAACATCAGTAGAAATGAGATTTCTCCGAAGAATGGTTGGTAAGACCAAGAGAGACTGTGTCAAATATGAATGAATTCTGGAGGATCTGGATGTGAAATAAGTGCGAGATACAATGCAAGATCGGCAACCGAAGCGGTATGGACTCGTCTGTAGAATGGACGATACCAGAAAAGCCAGGTGGTATTTGGAAGCAAGACGGCCTCGAGGCAGACCCAGGTGGATGTACTCTGAGCACAATGGAAAACTAGGGGCAGCAAGAGGACGCACCATTCCGGAGATGAGAAGACTAGCCAGGGACAGGTGGGCTGGATGGACTGAGACAGCGACTCCACGATTGACGGCACAAAGGATTTAGAAGATGAAGAAGAATTTTTTTAGTCCTGATGAGGCTCTATGTGGGGCGTAACGTTGGAAAATAAATAGTTGTTACCTATTTCTGTTCTTCATTGAACAAAACCCTGAACACCTTCATTATTTGAAATTATCGGTCAATTATTTATATATCTTCACTATAATTTTGTAAATGCTTAAAAAATAGGTTTTATTTTACAGTATGTAGGTAATTTATTATGTTCTGTGTAACCATTTATCTCACTTTATTTAATTTTTTCTTATCTAATCTTGTTTTTTTATATTATTTCTTTAATTTTTTTTTCTTTTGTCCCTCTTTTTTTTATTTTTATTTTTTGTACTTCCATGTATCAATTTTATCACAATAATGTGATGCATATAAAATGCTTTTTAATTGGATTATTATTATACACAACTAATTAAAAATATATGCCTCTTTTATAGGTCTTACCACAGAATAGATTTTAATTAGAAAGAATGTGAATGGCTACAATTAGAACGTTGTGCGAAATGCTAAAATTACAATATCATATAATATGAACTTCATAAAACATTAAATGAGATTTTTAGAATTATTGAAACCATGTGGCTTGTAGTCTATATCATAGTCTTAACCCGAGTCCTTAGTTCATATTTTTACTAAGTGTTTAAATAATATTTATAAGGATAAAGGTATTTATCTAGTTATGTGCAGACGAAAATTTATCACGTTCGCGCGCACGTGTTCTTTAAGTGATAAATTATAAAAGCAATAAAAATCATTCAAGAATTTTTATCACAATCATTTTCAAAGACGCATGAAAAGGCTATATATACCTAATTTTTTTTATCTGTTGACGTACACTCCAGTGGAAATCTCAGTGATGGGCAATAAAATTGTTTTTCAGACCTTCACCGTGTACGCAATAATACTTCAATATTCAACTTATTTCAATTTTCATTACATAAAGATCAAATGTAAATATTTCGTTAATAAAAAAATGATGTTTTATTGTTATCGAGAGAATGTTTCTATGAGATTACACTATGGTTTAGATAACAATTCGACAATAAAGGTCTTATCGCCTTGGTGTAGGAACTATCAATTGTTTGAGATATATTTTGAGCCCGATAGAGGTTTAAATTTAGACAGCCTTTCAGAGCTGGAATCCGTTCTGTGGCATTTCTGTGCTTTTGTCTTCTTTACAACAAGCAATCTTCGATGATTAAAACCACAATTTTTATAATATTCACATATATGCATGGGCACATATAGAAAAGGTATAATGGAGTTGAATAAATTTAATAATAAAATTATTCACACATTACACAGTAGGTCAAGGATTATGGTTTAAGGAAATAGGCTGGCTCAGGAGAAATTTTGCAAGCGACATGAACAGATTATCTAGGTCAGGCTAAACCTCCACCGCTCTGATCCCGTCGCAATTTATTTTATTATTTCTCAGTCACTTAGTGTTTTAGTGGCATCTAATTATACTTGCAATGATATGAGAAACCAATAAAATATTACGCTCGAGTCGTTGAAGTTGAGTAAATGATGAAATATTTCTGCTTTATTTATTGATAATTATTACAATCTGCCACAAATTTGGACAATGGGTACCAGTAGTAATTGAATACATTCATACCAAAAATTTAAAACAAAAATAATAATAACTATAATAAAATAAGCAAATAAATATAAAATTAAAATAAATAAATAAAATCTCTATATGTCTATAAACAGATAAATAAATAAAATGAACATAATCAAAGTGAAATTAATTATAAACAATATTTACAATCCCTACCTAAGGATCCACGAGCCCACTCCATCCCCTATGTATGAGGGGTAGAGAAGGACCCTTTGAGATCCCAGCGCAGTCCTCTCACCGCGTCACTGATAATGAGCCAGTGGAGGCTGAGGAAGGGTACTAAACCTGCAATTACTCAACATGAGCGCAGCATCTGGGCATTGCAAGAACTCCAATTGTCGATTTTATTATACAAAAGGTCTCTTGGCCATTGCCGTTTCAACCTTCGAAGGTTATAAGTATTGATTATAAGGATGGGTAGAACTGGATAAGGATTGAACGAAAGGATAATGATGATTAGCATTATATTTGAAGCAGTAAATATCTGTAGTAGTTGTAGGAAATTTCAATCTATTTATTATTCTAGTATTTTGTTCTAAATAAAACAAAATTTAATAATAAAAGCTGCAATTTAAGTAATACTTCTTTATATATATAATAGGCTAATCCTAAAACAAAACGAAAACACAATATTCTAGAAAAGTATTTTTAAAAACCATAATATTTCTAGTTCGATTACAAAAATGTAATTTAAAATAAATAAAAAAGTTTAGAGAACCTTCTTAAAATTTAAAATAAAATTTATTAAACTTTTCAGTTTAATTTAATAGATTTACATGTTCCTCTTTAATTGTTTTATTTTATTTATATTATTATTTTGTTGTCCTTTTTATCTTTATTTTTTAATTGTATTGATTAAGTTAATTATTCCCGAGAGCAAGTTTTTGCCCATTTAATCAAACAATAACAAATTTAAAGAAAAGGAGTTATTTCCTCAACTATAACAGAGTCCAATTAACCTCACTTATCACATCATGTATAACGCCAAACCGACAAAAATCGTTAATTGTTAGTTTGTGTACACATTTGTGGAAGATAAGTAGTTACTGAGATGGAGAAATGATAGATATTTAAAGAAGTTAAAGATCGAATTTTACTAATATAGATGAGTTTATGAAATTTAATACTAGGTAGCTCGAATGATAGAGGAGTCTTTGAAGAAAGCGGTTTTATGAGAAGACATATAAGTTTGACTGAGATGTCGTGTTTAAAGAGTGAAGACTAGAACAAACTAACAACTGAGAGAGACCTTTTGGTTCTAAGCCGTTTCCAAAACATGTTTCAAGAACCCTCTTATCTAATCATTTGGTTGGATATATGCATCCACCCTAGACTTTGAGTAATGACTGAAATGTTTGTATGAATGATCGTACGAGAGCCCCTTGGAAAAAAGTCAGTTTTTTCATCTCAATTTTTGATTAGTTTACTGAAAACTAAGTATAATTAATTGTCGAAATGGATGAGTCTACCAATTATAATTAGGGAAATAAAAAATGACTTATGTTTCAAAACGTTAAAAAAATAATTTTTCCTTTGGAGATCCCTTTCATTTTAACTATCAAGTAGAAAATGGAACATCATTTAGAGTAGAGTAAATTTTCTAAAATATGAGCCCTAATAGAACTATTTACGTTCATAATTCCCGATATATAGCTTTGTGAAACGCAATATTTCCTAAAAATGTTGTATAGAACGTACTGAAATATCAGTGGTTAGTGAATTTATTTTGAGAAATCTCTATCTTAGGAATCATTCGACGAACAGATGTCTATTAGCATTCACATTAAAACTAGATTAATGTGCCATAATGTAGTTTATGACGTTTATCTTCCTAGGAGTAGTAGTTGTTTGGATATTTATTATATATAATATTCACAAAATGTTGATTTCTAATTGGTCAGATAAATGTTTTAAATTATGGGAAAATAGGATTATATAGGAAATAGGATAATCTTAGGAACTATTCGACGGAGAGATGTCTGCCAGCACTCATATTAAAGTAATGTAATGTACAGTATATTAGTTTCTCTACGTTTTATCTTCGTAGAGATAGTAGGTATAAAATATTTGTTTAAATAAATTGATTTATAGTTTTCGGACTAAATTTCATATTCATACGCGAATATCATAAAAAATACTTGTCCTGCGAAGATAAGTGGAATAAACTATTTGAGTGCTGGCAGATAGATGTACACCTAATGATTCCCGTGTCATATTTCTTTAAAAATCAAAATTTTTTTTCCGAACAACTAGAAATCAACATTTTATAAATTTATTTTGTCAGATATTATTAAATCTACTTCTCCTACGAAGATGAACGCCATAATATACATTATTAGATTTATATACATTATCAGTATTAGGTTTTCGAGTTTCTATAGTTTTAATGATAGGGAGCCCCGAAAGAAAAATTATATTTGTTTTAACGTTTCGGAACCGCTGCCATTTTTTAATCCCCTAACTATACTTGGTAGACTCATCAATTTTGACAAGTAATTATACATAGTTTGCATTAAAGTAATCGAAAGCCGGTCTCCTCTTGTGCTCTTGTACTATAATATATATAAATACACTTCTGGCAAGTAAAAGTTTTTTTAACAAATTATAATTTGACACAAAAAATTATTTCAAAATTCAGCTCATTTCAAAGTTTTTATTTCTAGCAGCCTAATATCTGTTACAAATCAAAAGTTTCAATAAGAATTTACCTTTAATACATGAGATACTCCCATAATACTCATAACTTTAACCCATAATACTCATAATAACTTTCCAAAAATGGATGTATGGACTTTTTTTAGGAAACTCCTTTTTGGTTATTTTTTCTTTAAATTTTGGAGTATTATGTCAATTTAAATATGAAATAAATTTTAAATAATTCCAATTAAAATAATTCATGATGTAGATTCATGATATTTTAATGTTCCAAACGTTTTACTCATCCAAGATATAAAATATATATGTATGACATTTTTACATTTTATTAAATTCATATGGAAAAAGAAATTCACCATCTTGTACTATTTGCAACCATTCATACAACTAAGAAAAATAAAATAAATGCGAATAATAAAACAAGTGAATAAAATTTAATAAATATTTAACTGATAATGTAAATAAATTAATTATTAAAGATTAAACTTTGATGAGCCTGGAGTCCAACTTTTTTTTTAAGTTATGAACATAAAATTGCGAACTTACCAAAATAAGTTGTTTATTCTGAAACCAATGACACACGATTGATTGACTTTAAGTATTTTCCCATGTTCAAGATTATTTTTCTTACATTACTTTATTTATTGAACATTTTTGCGACAGATGTCGAACACTGTGGCATTGATTGTATCTTGGTGGTGGGTCAATGGCCTCGAACCGACAATGAGACTTCTATTGATGCCACTTAGCCTGCTAATGTACGAGTTGTAGAAGCAGCTATGACTGTTTCTGGTGAATCGTTTACAGGAACTGATTGGAAAAATCGTAAGATTATTGGGAATCATTGAAGGTAACTAATACATAATTTTATTCCCTGTCGAAGTTTCAAACAGAGTGCTTAATAGGCCATTATCAGAGCAGATATATTATAAATACTCTTGGAAAAAAATAGATAAATGAAAATCAAATAACCAGCGGCATTAAATTTATTAAAAAAAATTGAAATTATTTTCAAAATTATTATTTCCAAGAACAATTTCAAATAGTGAGAGTGAATCACGGTTAAAATTTGGTCTGGGTACAAAGGTTTTGAGGATTTTGAGAGTACCTCTGTAGGCCCTTCAAATATAGCTAGCTAGATTGTTGTCAGAGAAACATAAGTGGCTTTTGGAGTCTTAACTTTTTTGTCCAAAATCTATTTTTTTTTTTTTTTTTTTGGCAGTTTTTAGGCAAGAAACAACTAGTCCAAATTTCATGTATTTTCAAACTAAAAATAAGGGGAAAATACAACCTTATTGACGACGTTTTGCTGCTCGCGCTGTATTAAAAAAAATATTTGATTTTTTATAAATCTATATTAACATATTCATAAGTATAAATAAACATGCCTGCATTAAAAAATGGAGTATTATAAATCATAAAACACGTGTCAATACCTAATTTAATAAATTAGCTTTTTGTTGTGATCTGAAAAGATTCTTTGACATCAACCGAAATCCTATGACAACAATAAAATTATAATCTTTATTTTATCTTAGTTTTTGTCTTTTCTAAAATAGCCTGTAGTCCATAACGTAAATCTTTTGCAATAAAAATAAGAATAATGTCCCTTATCCAATATAAAAAACATAAAGCCGTTTTTCTCAAAATATTGAAATACATGCAACTTTTCTAGAAATATTCTTGATAAATTCTGTCTACTTTTGAAAAATATTATACTAAAAAATAAAGATTTCATGTTTTCTAAATCAATATTAACATATTGATAAGTATAAATAAATATGCCTACATAAAAATATTAAGTATAGAAATGTAATTTTAACAATTTCTGGAATATAATAAATCATAAATCACACTGGATTACTTAATTTAGAAAATTAGCTTTTTATCACATAAAGAATGCTGTGATTTGAAAAGATCTTTTGACATCAACCGAAATCGGTTGATCACACTAAAATTATAAACTTTATTTTATTTTAGTTTTCGTGTTTTCTAAAATAGCTTATAGTCCGTGACGGAAATCTTTCACAATAAAAATAATATTGATGTCTCTTATTTAGTATAAAAAAATAAAGCAGTTTTTATCAAAATATTAAAATACATGCAGGATGAATTCTGTCCACTTTTGAAAAATTTTTGGTAAAAATATTAGATAAAAATTTTATTAACTAAATATGCATATTACAGAAATCCTGCGTCTAAGATCCAAAACCTCAATACCAGGCTATAACCTGACGGTTCACTGGTTTTATATTAGCTTTGGACTATTGCTTCTGAATATTGTGGAGGGAATCTACCCAGACATAACCACCACTATTTTTTTTTTCTTCTCGCATAAAGTCCATTTAAAACAGCCATTACGGAAGGCTGAACAGATCGGGCATAAGAAGCTTCAAGGCAATGAAAGCGTACCCTTCTCTCTGGGCCTAGGGGAATGGCCAACATTTGGACACTCCTTATCAGATCTGTACCCAACTTCGACTGAACTTTACTCTTGCAATGTTACCCCTAACCAATAGGTAAGATATTATATCTTTTCAGCAGTGCAAGGGAGTAATAATGCAATCAACATTAAATTAAATTAAGAAATAAATAAGTAAGATCATTGCAGCAGGCTCACTCAATATTTTATATTAAGTAATATTTTATTCAATGAAAAGATATATATAAAAAAAAAAAGGGCTGATCCAGAAATGGTTTAAATGGAGGTGGCACTAAAAACAACAAAACAATGCTCTAATATATGCTTAAATATTTGATTTAACTTCCTCATATAAGGCAGCTAAAGCCACTAAAGAGAGGAATCCAACGTGTATTCTAAACGAAGGTCAAAGATTTTTATCAGGAAAATACTGACAAGGTAATTAAAATATCGTCTAATGAAAATAAGATTTAAACCAGAACAATTTAGGTATAACTATTTCAAAAGAGAAAAAATACACCATATGTTTTCACCTACGTATTACTTCATATTTTTTAGGATGAAAATATGGAGAATATTTTTTATCTATGAAGTAACAATTAACAAATCTGGTTCGATCAAATGGCAAAATGTATTGGTCGGTGTCAAAATAATAAACATACAATGATATAATTATTGTTAACTCTTTTAATTTTTCAGGGGTTGTGGAGACTGCAACAGCAGCTTATAAGCTAAAACGATACGCCTTTGAAATGATCTAGAGACACAAATGATTTACTATGATTACTAAATTAAAAAGTGAAAATGTGAATTGCTACAATCCATGAACTCAATCTTTGTAAAGAAGTACTGTTTTTGAACAACGGTTGTGCAAGGAGGTAATTTTGTCATGATGACACGCAACCACCAGATCCCCCCCCATTAATATTACCCACTTTGTGAGGCTAAGTGGACACTGTAGGGTTCCTTAAACCTACAGGGTTGACTCACGGCTACCCCTGGCGGCTCACGTAACACAACAAACAATTATCTGGCACAGTCGGATTCAAGCTCGTGTCCTTGGAGTTAAAAGTATAGCGCCTTACTCACTGAGGCAACGTGATTACGTTGAACTACATAGCTTATTTATAAAAGAAAAATTATGACCGAACTATAATAATATAATTATATAACATTATATACTAAGTAATTATCATGTGTGTGTGTATATATATAATGTAATACATATTATATAATTATAATACAGAACATATAACAATAATATACAGATAAAATATAGTCAGGAAATGCAATTAGTGTATGAAGGAATGAACTTAGCTTGATGAAATACAACTCATCAAGATAATATTTTTTATGTACGACCAAAACGTAGTAAGAACTACATACAAGTAATTTGTGTTGTTTTTTTTTTTACAATTTTAATATGATTTTTTTTTTTTTTAGAGGTTGTCGGATTGACACAGATAATGTCCATAAAATCAATACTAAATTAGTCAAAGTTTTAACTTGTAATAATATGTTTTTAAATTATAATTTATTTTTCTCAAGAAAATGCTCTCAATTTTTTGTTTTACGATTGTTATTCCTATACAAAGTTAAGTGGTGGGTATTTGTTGGTTAGCACGAATACTCACTGGAGCTAGGAATTTTCTAGTCGAGTGAGCATTTAGACCTTAATAACAACCGATGGCTGCTGTTAGCTCTTTCAATGACTTTGGTCAGGGTAAGAGTACATTATTAGCAGGTCCAGATTTATGGAACGGTCCTAAATAAAGGATCTCTTAAAGAAAAGATATTTCAAGGCGATGAAAGGGATAGCCAAGTATCCTATTAAGAAATATACACAGTTATTATGTTAGAGATAAAGAACATGAAATTCATATTTCTAATTTTCTCATCACTCAGAATTGTAAAGCAATCTTCGTTAATTTATGATAATTACAGCTTGCTAAATCTCGGATATTGTATAGAATTATAATAATGTATATCTCACAAGAATTGGTCAGTATAGTTCCCTTGCCTCATATTTTGGGTTGGAACATAAGTATCTACATTTTATTTTTCGTACCCTCCTATTGATATGTTTTATTAACGAGTACAAATATAATATGTGAAAAATAAATACAAATAATGTGCACCACCTTTGTGTTACCCAGAGGTATTCTAAAGTATGTAAGATACGCCCACTGAGTGGAGAGAATCACATTTATAGTCTAATCTATAAGATCAATAATTTAATCGAGTAATATTTAAAAAGCACCTGAAATAAAAGACGGCGTGAAACCCCGCCCTCTGTGGTAGCCCTGCTTACCTGATTTTTCTCAGAGACACATATGGCGATTAGGTTGGTCAATGTACGAAAATGTTGCAATCTTACCATAGGAGATCACGACACAAAAAAGGCAATCCTTTCCGTCCGGACCCGCCCCACTAAGGTCCACAGGGAGACATTTTTTAAACTAACAAACTAGTTTAATCAAACAATATTCAAAAAGCGCCTGGAATTGAAGAAATTTCAAAATAAGTTATTGAAATTGTAATTTGTAATTCCTTGTACTCGCTTCGGCGGTACATATACTAAAATTGGAATGAAGAAATTTCAAGATTTGAGAATAAATTTTAATAACTAATTTGATTATGAATTCAGTTGAAAGTTTGAAATATATGCGTATTAAGAAAAATATTTGTGCGTATGGTTAAGCGTCAACTTTTAAAAGTTGAAATTTAATAAAATTAATTCTGGACCGTTTCAAGCTGATTCCCAAACCACCTGTATTTGAACAATATCAATCAAACCATTTCTGGAATATAGTTATTCCAAGCAAAAGTAGCAGATAGAATATTATAAAAGTGAAACAGCATCATTTTCTAATCATCAGCAATGTTCAACTCTCACCCTACTTTGGGGCGAATCGAAAGAATGAAAGGATTTAATACGAATACAAACAGAAAAGGAACCTAATTTATTAATTTTTTTTTTCATCCTCCTTTTATTGTCACAATTTTAAACAAATATACTATTTGAACATACCATAAAAGTATAGGTATACGATAGGACTGGGATACTTTTCTAGCCTGAAGGGAATTCTAAAGTAGATGGTGGAACCCGCTATGTGTGGGAGGGGGGCACTTACTCGCCATCTGATTGAAAATTAAAAAACCAAAATTAAAATTAAAATAATATTTAAAAATTTGTTCGTTCCAATGTTTTAAACGTAAGAGACAAGTGAAAATTTTCGATTCTAAGTGAAATATTTTTTAATTTCCACATAAATACAAAGCATACATACCTCCTTTGTGAGGAAGCAGTTTGTGGGATTTAAATAATTCCTATCTTCTTTAATCTTTTATATTAATATCATAAATACAAATTTAATGTAAAATTTAAATAACATTGATGGAATAATGTTTTGTTTTTAACTGATTTTGAAGAGTTTTTAGTTTTAGAACAATAAGAAAGAACAACGGTTATGCTAGCAGGTGATGTGGCTAGGATAACCTT
The DNA here is from genome assembly GCF_000696795.3 of Halyomorpha halys. Taxonomy (NCBI): domain Eukaryota; kingdom Metazoa; phylum Arthropoda; class Insecta; order Hemiptera; family Pentatomidae; genus Halyomorpha; species Halyomorpha halys. Next base: position 437,684 of record NW_027105162.1, on the reverse strand, counting down.
GGGACACTAGTTTTTTCACCAACCCAGAAAAATGAGATACTCACTGTAAAGACCCTATACTAATATACGTTTTTACTGCAAAAATAATGCAACTACAATTATTGCAGCTTAGCTGTAAAACAGGACAAAATAGATTAAATCATAAAAAATATAAATATATAATATTAGTGTTTTGAAAAAAGTTTATGGAAATGTTACTAATTACGATTAACATAAACTTGGTACATACTAGAACGAATTGGAACAAAATCTAGTTCCAAATAAACCCCTATTTTCCCAGTCCAATGGTGTTCCACATGGTTGAATTTTAGGATCTATCATGTTTATCCAACTGATATCCCACCCCATTCCAGCACAGTCCTATCAATACATCAGCATATGTGTGTTATCTGCGAATAACGACCCAATCCCTGTATTCCAATGATTTGGGCAGCTGGCAATTATTTTAGAATTAAAGAAGCTTTTTTTATTTCGTCCAGAATCTGCAACAAATGAGATATGGAAACCTATATGGATAAGTTTATGTGTGACGTAATAAGGAGCATTATATATTTGGGATATCTAATGATTGGATACAGTAGGAATTTGATAGTTTTTCATGAAACCCCTCAGCACAATTCCGTATGTTGAAATAGGTCTGATAGTATGTTTTATAGCGAATGGTGAGTCAGGAGCGTTTATGAAGTGTTGTAATGGGAAACTACGAGCAGTTTCCAGTTGTTTCAGTCTTATAAGGGAAGATTCCAAATAAGCCGCTTGTGAAGATGGAGTCTCAACTAGTGGATCTGTTCAACAGATCAATGTTGGGACATTATAAAAGGAAACTGTAGATCCTGCCCTGCCATTGGCTTACGGCGAATAGTAAAAGTAATTCGATGGGATTTAATTTTCATTCTCTAGTTACAAAATCAGATGGATTTCATCTTCAATGGGTGTTATATAGCATTTTCAAGACAATTGAAACCTTTTCCCAGTCAAATTTAACCTTTTCTATATAAATTTTAATTTTCTCCATATTAATTTAAACCTTTTCCATTTCAGTTGTAGCCCAACCAGACTTGAATAACTTAATAAAAATTATGTTTTATTTCTTTTATCAATTAAAAATAATCATGTAGAATTCTATAAGGGCCTCTAAAATAATTTCAGCATGTCCATCAGACATTTATTACATAATGTATATTAGGTGCTAATTTCAAGAAGACCTAAAATTAATGAAGAATAAAATTACAGATCTTTATTTATTTGTAAATGCTTATTAATATATTTGTATTTTTATTCTCTTTAAGGAAGGGGGTAGAGAGCTTGGTGTGGATATAAAAAATTTTAATATTGCTAATATCGACATCTAAAATTTAATTCTTCGGTATAGATATCGTTTGTTGGGTTTTCCAGAATTCTATTTCCGAATACACTCTATTATTTATGACAGCGCATACGGATTTCGATTTAGTGTAACTATTTGGAGTTTTGTGATCTGGAGATCCTTTATCAGTTGTAGTTTTTATCTATCATCAAAAATTCGCAAATAGTGTCTATGTTAACTGTAATGTTAATTCGGTATGGCCAAGCTCATTAAAACATGTAATTAAAAAAACCAGCTTCAGGAACCAAGAAGCCCTTATTACATATTCAAGTTTCAAAGGGGTAGGAAAAGCAAAAATAATTCGAAATGCGCAGGCATGTTAAAAAATTACATTCAAAAATTAAATCAAGAACAATGAATCAAAATGCGCATTCATTGTCATGAATACTGTAGTAAATTTGGAAATATTATTTTATAATAGCTAATTAGCGATCTCCGTATCGAAGAAAACTTACAAAATTAACAACAGCTAAATTTTCTTGATCTTGAATACAATGTCGATATTAACAGCGAAAATTCAATGACCAATGATTACTTTGTTTAAATTCACACCCTATCCCCATCCCTAAAAAAGAAAAATAATTACAATTATATTAATAAGCACTTAAAAATAAATAGAACAACTACAATTTTATTTTTCATTTATTTTATATCTTATTGAAATTAGCACTTCAAATAATATTAATAATAATAGTAAAATATCGATGAAGTTCAATTTTCCTTACATACTAAATTAGTTGCTATAAATAGTTGGAGTCCATTTAAATTTAAATCCACTTATGTAATCCGAAGTGTAAGCATATCCTCGTCCCCGCCGTCATCGCCACCCACCTCAGCGACTTCCAAGCTATAGGTCAGTGCTCCACCTGACGGCATCAAAGGCGTCATCGGGAAGTTGTGTACAAGATTTTTGGGCCGATGATCTTTAAGGAAAATCTTTCATGTATAATTTAATGTACCTTACATGCTACTAATCTGGGAGTGAATAAAATAAATGTATTGATTTACCGAACTTTACCCATAATTAAGACTGCAGATCAAATGTTAATGTTTATTGTTAATATATTTCCACAATATTCATCGCATTTATAGCATAAATTCGTTTCATTATAGTAAGTTTTAGCCTTATGTTTATAATGTTTTAATTTGTATATTTGTCGATGAGATTTCTTAATATTAATATTAATTTTCTCTTTAATATTTGCTTATGTTAATAACAGCTTTTGATAATTATTTATTTTAGAACGTAATATTTTTCTGCTGGTGCTTATTTTTAAGATTTGGTATTTTAGTTACAACGATGTAGTAGTATAGTTCTTATTTTGAGCCGTTTAGAATGTCATATTTAGCTGTCATTATAATTTCATAGATGTAGGTTTTAATGTAACTTAAAATTACTATTTAAAATACAATTAGAAGTAATCTTGAGCTTACAAAAACCCCATGACGAGCCTGTTTCTTCAGTTCATGAATCCTCATCAGGATAGGAAAAGAGAAGATCGAAATTAGACATCTCATTTAAACAGCCAAGAGGGAACCTTTTTTTTTTTTTTTTTTTTTTCTTTTCTTCATACCCTCCTGTAATGATGTTAATGAATATTTGGTACATACATATAGGAGGTATGCTATATGTATAGCTGGGTGTTAAGGATACCTTGGATTGCCGCAGAGGCAATATCGTAACCAATGAAGGTCTACTGAGGTGCGATTATTGCTAGTTGAAAACTTTTAAGAGGCAACCATCAAATATGGCAGCACATTCTAAAGGCAGAGCCAAACTAGACGACGGGTAGGGACGAAGGTAGCCCAAGTCTTTGTCGGTACCCTCCTTCGTATACCTAGTTGCATTTAGTGGGATACCCTCTGTCTAGGGTTGGGTCGACGGATGTCTGAACAAACAATAATTAAGATATATGTCCATACCATTGAGCAGTATTCTGTCAAATGTAAATATATATTCCATCATATGTCAATCTCATGTCTCCCGTTGATATACCGAGTTTAATTTGCTCTATCCAACCTCCTGAAGGCAATACCTCCTTGGAATGTTCCTATATCAAGTCTTTCAAAGAAGACCATTTACTTATATCCTTAATCTCCTCACTCTACGATCTTCCATGCATTCACTAAACATCAAACTCCAATCGATTTATCTATATATGGCTCTCCTATAGAATCTCCAATTAATTTTGATGTGTGAACCACGTATTTATTCTTAGAGAACATTTGTTCCGGAATAAAATTATTTTTTCATTTCATTTCATATGTACGATTTCGGAAAATAATTATCTTTCATCTTGATTGTAATACCTATATGGTTGGGAAAATTTCAAATGTTTTTAATGAACCTGATAGGTTTTAGATGTAGTATTTTGATTTGTCGGAAAACCTTAACTCTTGATGAAATGCTGGTGGAGTATTCCTTAATTGTGTTTTTCTTTTGTTTTCAGCTTTTTTAAAATATAATAATTCAAATTATCCGTTAATGATTACTATTTAATTATATATATCTGACTATACTAATGGTATATTTTGTTTAAGATTATTCCCTAAACACAAACACTAAATAAATATATTGCATGCATTTAGGTTCACTAGAAACATTTTATTTGTTTTAGGACCTTCCGAAGTAGTTATGGGTTTAATTTTTAAAGAAGATTATGAAAGGCAGTTGTTTACCATTCACAAACAAAATGTTTTATAAATGGAAATAGGATCCAAAATATGTAGATTTCGATCAAATGTAATGGATATGTATAACGGTAGAAATGCACATGGGAATGAATAAAATGTGAAATTTGTTAACACGAGATAAACAAGTTCCTGTTTCCTGAACATACTCAAGATAAGTAATGATTTGGATATTAAATTAAAAAGGAATAAATATTAGAAATAAAAATAAACTATAGCCCTTATAGGAGTTTGGGCTGAGCACTGGTAACGAAGCATTAAGGAAGAACTATTCAGGTACCAACAATCTTGAGTCTGGGTGAGCCCCAAGAAATTCGCCCGATTCCAACATATATTAACTGCTGATATTGTCAACTCCCGCTTATCTGAAGGTTGATTATCCGCGGAAACATAAATGAAAAAGATGTTTTATAAGCTGACTTAATAATATCGCGTTGCCGGTTGACAAATTAGTTTTGCTCAAAATTCAATCGGAAATTTTTTTCCGGAGTTTTTTCAAAAAAAAAAAAAAATAATAAATACGTAACTAATTATTTTCAAAAGCTGCAATGATGTACTTTTTTTCTTTTATACAAGATTTCTTCATAACAAAAGATTTGTTATTGGTTTTTATTACAACTTAATTTTTAGATGTAATTATATACTTGGTGTCAAATGATATGTTTTATTGATATATTATTTACCTTATAATCTAACTATAATATTTACCACAACCAGAATATTAACTCAATGATTAATTTGGTTTGATATTCTAATTCGTTTGCCATCTTAATGATTATGAGTTTTGATGATGGGATGAGAATATCAAAAATGTTAAAAGAAATAAATTATCTAAAAATACTTGGTATTATTTTTTAAAGTATTTTTTGCTACATATACCAAATATTCTGTTTTATGTTTACAATACAAATAGTGTATTCTAATTTTCGCCTCCCTGTTCTACCTGAACAGTAATAAAATAGAGTTGCAAACTAGGTACCTGAGAAGGTAACAAAGCTAAGTGCTTGGCAGGTATACACTCAAAATATTCCTCTCCTTTCTTTTGGAAGAAATTTCAAAGTACATTTGCATGTACAGAATACACAGTATTCTCAGCAGAAAAAATCTTTGATAAAATTTCTACTTTTGCAATGTATAATAATGATAATTTGAACTACTACGACCCATGAATAGTCGTCAGTTCAGTACTTTGTAAGGGTACACTATTTTTAAAACGACGGTTATAGAACGAGGTGATACTTTCAAGAACACTACAACCACCTGATTTTCCCTCAATCAAGGGTACCTACTTTATAAGTCTGGGTGGACGCCAGTGAAACCGCGCTCCTCCACTTAAAAATATATACTAATCGTATATGGCCTACATATAAAAAAACATTTTTTTTTATTCCATTAAAATATTAACTTTTGTATCTGTTAGCATTTTAAACAACTGTGTTGACTCCGTATTCACAAAATCCATTAAAATTTAACCATAACATATCAAAGTTTTGTTGACACTGATGTTTAATCAAATCTATTTAAATATCTATTTTCTATAGATTCTAATTCTAATTCTATTTCTTGTTCGTTGTTTATTTTATTTAATCACCTGTTTTTGTTATTCGTAACCAAGTTATCAGCCAAGTTAAGTCTACTGTCATATTGTCATTTTATTACCATGATAGGAAACTGTCACCGTTAACTGGGTCTTTAGAATAAAATGTATAATAGTCTTGCGAAATCCTACATGTTTCTGGATATTAGGAACAAACTAAAAAAAAAATAAAAAAAATAAGAGGTATATAAATACCAGTGTCTAGGTACATGTGGATAAATAACAGGTATATATATTTCATTCTACCTCTTTTAAATTCCCTTTATATAAATATTTTTATGATGCAGTTTAATTGTTTTCCAATTACCCTTTATCTTAATTTTAAAGGCATATGCTAAATTTAGGTCATATTAACCTCATCTATAACACTGTCCCTTTTACTTAGTCTACTTATATTAGTTCCTTCTACATTTATTTATCCTATAATATTAATTTAATTATTACTTTAACCATTTATCATCAATTATCTTAACAATAATTTTTTGCCACAAGAGTACGATCGGTTAATGTTTTTCTTATCGGTTATCATTTTTATTACTTGTCATTCACCTACATATTATAATTAGAAGATAAATTATGATCTATGTTTTGTTTGAGTATTTATTTTTCGTTGTCCTTTTTTCTTTTCTATATGAATTTTCTTACATTCGTTTAAAACTTTATATATATA
>NW_027105162.1:429378-431310 GCF_000696795.3 Halyomorpha halys | reverse complement strand
TATATATATACCTTTCATTATTCTTACTTTATTATGTAATATTGCATTCTGTCATATAATCACAGACAATAGCTATAGTAGTACATATTCAAACCATTCTTATAAATATATAAGTTAAATGAAAATAAAACAAAAATAGAAGAAGAAAAAATAGTATAATAATAATAAAAATGAGATCTAATCAAACTTAAGATAATATAACATCTTAAACACAATTATTCCTATTTACAATATTTACATTCAGCCTGGGAAACTCCGAACCGAACTTGTCCCATGAACTTGAAAGGATAGGAAGAATACTGATTGGTCTAAAACATACAAGATACTGTTGGAACCTATGCAAGGTTTTGTAAAAAGGATGATAGTGGAATGCTTCCACAAGACAGGTAAGTGAGTAGTACGTAAGATGCAGTTGCAGAGGTATGTAAGGAATATAACTAATTTGGTTGGAAGCTGGCGTAAGATCTGAGGAATAAGAAACCCATATTCTGGACATTTACAGAGAGTTAAGCTTTTAAAAAAATATTTAAAGGAATTCTTCTGCTGATGCACCATGGGTGGAATCTAAACATTAATTACTCTTTCTAGTTATTTATCTTTATTCCACATTAGTATCTTTAGTTTCAGAGGTTTATAGTGGTAGGATTGGATTCATAGTCATCTATACATACAAGAACTACCTTCCGCATTTCATGCAAAACGATTTTTACTGGACTTCGGTACAAACTTTCAAATATGTCAAAATCAAATTATAAAAAACTTACTTTTTTTATAGCTGATTAGAAAACCAAAAAAGTAGCGATATATATATATTTATAAAAGATATGTTCAGCCGAAGGAAAAACTTAAAAAAAGAGATATAAAAGGGACTAGCAATGAGACACGAGATCACTTCATATACTGCTTTATTTGGCTCCTTAATCCTATATATATACATTCTACCATTGTTGACAAGGGGAGTCTTAGGATTACTACCAATAATACCTGTACTCTCAATATAGCTTATATATATATACATATATAATAATAGATATATAAATTTTATTTGGGAATCAATCTTCAACAATGAGAAGTTTTTAAATAATCCATCACGTAACAAATCATATGCAGTAGAATTCATATGGTTCCGCGTTAATATACATTCTTAAAGAAAATTAAATATGATATTCACTATAATATTTATGTTCATAATGTACATTATAAATCAAAAACATTCCGATAACCATCGACACGACGGTAGAAATCTACCTGAAGAACCTATTTTAGCGACATATACTAGTTTTGAAGAAGGTTCCCCGAGACAAAGCCCCACAACCCGTTCTTCCGGTGGATCCGAGATGTTAATCGATGAACAGAGTGACGAAAATGAAATCTGTTAGTCAAGAAATTTATGTTCCCGTCTACTCTAACGACATATTCTACTGAAACCTTTAAGAACAGGTTTCGTTTCCTTCACCGCTTGGGCCTTGTAAGCGCTTACAAGAAATACTAATAATTTAACTCTCTTATTTGGTCGTACCACGATTGAATAGGCATGAGGCAACACTTTGTAAGTATACGAAATTAATATAAATCAAATCATGCAAAGACTAAATGATAATATTATTAAATATAACTTGGTCGAACAGTTTCAGAGGTTCTCTAATTAAATATTCCGCGGGCATTGTTATATCTCCAAAAGATAACTGTTAATGCCAGCTGAATATAAACATGAAGAAATTCTCCAGCCTTACGCAACCTGCGTTTTAAGATTCTTCTTTATCATCTTTATGAAATAAAAAACAATTTTTGAATTGTGTTTTAATATACCATAATTTCATAAATAGGAGGGAGATTATTATGTAATTAAAAATCCAAAATATACTTATATTATTTTACATAAATATGCAACTAAAATTTGGACACATTTAATATAACAAAATGAAAAAAAAA
>NW_027105162.1:418957-428723 GCF_000696795.3 Halyomorpha halys | reverse complement strand
AATAAATAAATTGAATCTACAAATTGAACATTATGACAGACAATGAAAAATAGTGAGTGGCTTATATCATTATTTATGATTTAATTCATTATTTGTATAATTCTAAATTTGTTTGTATACTATTCCTTTTCAATTGTATGTTACTCTAAATGTTGTTATTATCTCTTTTGTTCTATAGCCCTGATGAAGACCTGAAACTCAGGTCGAAACGTCGGCTTAAAATAAATAAATATGGTTTTCTTTATTTATCTTGTTCTTTGCTGACCCCACCCCCCGACAAACTTCTCCAATTATTTAATTGTTTACTTTAATTTTCCTTCCTCATCAATAAATTTTTCAAAAAAAATATTTGAAAGAAATGCTAAAATTACATATATTTTTATCAATCCAAAGATTTTTTCACATCTGCAGTAATAGGTGCATATGGCACTCAAAACCAATCAAATCCCTAGAACTGAGCTTATAAAATTTCATAACATTAAGCTTTTATTTTATGATGAGCAGATAAACATTTAGATTTATTGGAGTTCTAATGTTTATTCATAATTTTTTTTTTTATTTCTAATTTGCAATAAAGTTCGTTTAGATTGAAAAAAAGAGCTAAACAGAAAAGGAAATATGTATTTATATGAAAAAAAATGAGAAGAGGGTAGCTAAGCGGTAAGGCACTAAGATACTAATTCCAAGGACCCGGGTTCGAATCCGGCTGTGGCAGATAATTATTTTCTGTTTCATTATAGCCGTGAGTCACCTCTGTGGGTTCAGGAGCCCTCAGAAGCCCCCCACCAACCTCATTAAGTGGGTACTCTAAACTGGGTAAAAATCTGGTTGTCGAGCGTAATCGTAATCAAATTACTTCCTATCACAACCCTTGATTTAATGCTTCCTTATGAATTACTAAACCCCTGAACCTTCATGGGTTGCAGTGTTACAGATAATAAAATATGTAAAACCGTAAAAATATGTAAAATAAAACGAGATATATGGACTAAAATATGTAGGTACTTACGAAAAATATATAAAAATAGAATTGCTTTAAAATATCACGAAATATTCCTATATATAGAAAAAAATATATGAAAACATAAACATCCCATTCATATTGAAAAAGATCCGTGTGACATCGAAAAATGGGATGTGATGCCGGAAATAGCTTCGTCATGAAAACCGGGATATAACTTGACATTCATATAAAAAGTATTTACTTATATGGCATTAAGAACATAATGTTCTCTACTCTTTCATATTTTAGAAAAAAACTACTTTTAAAAATAAACGAGCTTACCTTTTAATGAAATGCAGGTTTTTATTTATTTTGTCAATACATTTATTGAAGTCTAATTTCGTTATATTTAATTACGTATTGTATTTGATAATCTTGAGATATGCAATAAAATATACAGAATACGATTATAGGACGCATCAGACGGTTTGCCACCAATCGCCATGTACATACATCAAGCGATGCCATTCCAAACCAATATCCACTATATCAGACTTGACGCAATCCTTCCACCTACGCTTCGGCATACTCTTCGGATCTCCACCTATCGGATGAGTGTTTATTAGGTTTTTTGGGATCCGTTCGTTACTAACCTCACATGCCTATCTTATTTCCCGCAATGCTATCCACCGGATTCATGGCGCAAGTTAAAACTTAGATACTTAAGTATACAGAATTTTGTTTTTATTAATTTATCTAATGATATTTACAACTATATTCACATTAAAATAAATCCAGTAAATTTGATCTAAGATCATAATGTAGTTATAAAGACATGTAGAGACACTACCGATTGGTGAATAATATTTCTAAATTAAGAGGTCTCCAGGCCATCATCTTTTCTCGCGCCTCGGAGGATTGTCAAGAATGGAAGCAAGGTTAGAAACTAGTGAGTTTTGGTGGATAGTGAGTTTATAACGGAAGAATTGATATCTGTTTCGGGTTAGGTCGGTTATATATGGAACATTGAGGTCTTTATGGGTGATTTGTGACGAAATAAGGAGCAAGAAGGATTTTGGATTGTAAGGATTGGATACGAGAGGAATTCTTAGGTTTAGTGGAGCCCCAAAGCTATGGAGTTGAGCATAGATTGGCCTTATTACAGTAATGTAGACCAGTCTTTTGTAATGGATTGGAAGTTTTGACCGTTTGTCTACTAAGTGCTGTAATAGTCGGAATGAAGGTCCAGATTCCTGTCGTTTTGAAGTATACACAAACACAAATTGAATTAAAAATAAAGTATGCCTACATCCTTTTAAAAATCTATATGTATATATTTATGAGTGTGTGTTTCGATAAAATAAAGATCTTCAATGAGCCTAAGTAATCTTAATATTCAACTTGAAAAAATTCCAGGCATTTAGAAAATAATAGAAACCGAAGCGTTGTGTGAACCGAACAGTTATTCCAAGGTACCTCAGCCTTTCACTTCCTTACAAAAATGATAAGGACCTTAGGAAGTAATTTCGGACAATAATACGTAACACTCACAACTCAGTTTCAGAAGAAAAGCTTGAATGTTCCCTTAACTCATCAATTACGTGCGGTCATGATCAGATGTGGTCCTACAGACAGCCAATTGAAATAGTGTAATAAAAATTTAATCCCAGTCAGCAGTAATTGAAAAGGAATTATAAGAGATCGCGCTACTCATAACTTGAATTTTTAAACCAGTTTTATTAATAGTAACTTTTTCATATTAGTTAAGTTAATTATTTTATTGAATATGAAATGAGTAAATAAAATTTAAAACAGATTTCTACTTCCTTAATTTTAGCTTGTTGAGGAAATAACAAGTGTTGATCGTAGTGCTGGGTTTGCATAATTCATTGAAGCTAAGAATATTGAGGCAAATATTTGTTTAACAAATTAATCAAACCTGACACTTCCTCCCAACTATTTTTCTGAGGAACTTTGAAAAATGATTGTACAGCCAGAAAAACAACTTTAAAAGATTTAATTTAAAAAATAGGATTTAACAAACTGATTAACAATAACTTTTTTTTAAAAAAGTATATATCTATTTACTGACTAAATGTATCTTTTTTAATTATAGTACATGTTTATTTATGATGAATAGCATCTTTTTTAAATACATTATATATATTTCCATTTTCCGGTAGTGGTAAATACAAAACTAAATATAACTACGTTAATAAAATCTAGTTAGGAACTAGGTCTGGAAATAAATACGGATAAAACAAAATATATGTTTAGCAGTAGGAATGGTTATATGTTATAGCATTTTCTATTATATATACATAGGAGGAAATTCATTTGAACAGGTAGATATGTTTAAGTATTTAGGTTCTACCATAACTGGAAAAAACGAAATCGATGAGAAAACTAAAGCGAGGTTAAAGAGGGGAAATGCTTGTTATTTTCCAATTTCGAAATTGCTTAAACCTTCGAATTCCTCTCGTATCCAATCATTGCAATCCAAAGTCCTCAATGCTCCTTACTTTGTCACAAATAAAATCATACATAAGACATTAATAATGAGATGTAGATAGTTGACCGTAGATTAATGCTTGAAGAAGTTTGTCGGGGGGTGCGGTCAGCAAAGAACAACATAAATAAACAAAACCATATTTATTTATTTTATGCCCATATTTTTATCTGGCATAAAATAAATAAATATGGTTTTGTTTATTTATGTTGTTCTTTGCTGACCGCACCCCCCCGACAAACTTCTTCAAGAATAAGACATTAATGTTCCACATGTAACCGATCTAGCCCGAACCAGATATCACTCCTTCTTTTATAAACTCCTTAGCCACCAAAACCCACTAGTTCCTAACCTTGCTTCCTCTTCCATTCCTGACAATCCTCCGAGGCGCATGAAAAGAAGATGGCCACGAGACCTGCTATATAATAATGTAGAAATATTATTCACCAATGGGTAGTTTCTCTACACGCCTGTAACACTCCAATTTGACTGAGCTCAGATTTACTAAATGTATTATAATGTACAGTTGTAAATAGCAATAAATAAATATTGAAAAAAAAAATAAATTGCTTAGCTAGCACTTCCTGTCCAAAAACGCATAAGTTAGAATTACAAAACTATTATTCTTCCCACAGTTCTTTATGGAAGCGAAACGTGGCCTCTTACGCTAAGTGAAGCGCCTTAAGTATTTGAAAATAAAGTTTTAGGTAAAATATTAGAACCAAAAAAAGTTGAGTTAACAGGAGAATTTAGAAGGCAGCGCAAAACTAAATGGAGGGAACTGCACCAGATAAATATAATTCAGGTTATACATTTGCGGGGAACATGATGGGCGTTATTTTATATTAGTTACCAATGGGGCATCGATGTACAGAACGATTGATGGTATCGGTATCCTTCGGATTCCTTAATCCTTTATTATTATTTATTTACTTTGAATCCATTTCAAGTAAATAAAATCATAGTTAAAAGGGGGAAACAAATGTAAGCGTATTTGAAAAATCCATTTGATAATTATTAATTTAATTTTGAGTTGTTGATAGTTGACCGAAGATTAATAAATGGAGAATATGTTCGGGGGGTGCAGTCAGCATATAAACTCAAATAAATATTTTTTGTTTATTTGCTGACCGTACCTCCCCCCCCCCCCCTCCCACTATCTTCTCCACTAATTAATTCCATTTATTTACTATTTTTAAAATATAATTTTCTTACATAGCTCTTGCATGAGTACTGCCAGAAAGATTCATTTATTTAAAATGCACTAAACTGTCGTTTCAACCTGCTCCAGGTTAGTCACTGTCCTCAACTGCCATTTTAACTGAATGGTCACCATAACCTTGGTGCAAACCTAGGTTATGGTGACCATTCAGTTACCTAAGTGCCCCGCGAGGTAAGTCCCCTCATGTGTTTAAATGAGACTTACCTGCTGGTATCATAAATTACTGTCAAGAAAGGATAAACCACGTCGAGGCAAAGAGGTCATAAGCCTCTTGACAACCTGTCATAGGTCCACGATTTGCTTCTTGGAAACTTTTACTTGAAAATTTAAGTGCTTGTTATATTTTACGTAATGGTATTGCTAAAAATAACTCTTTCAATACAAGCTATGTTTTAAAATAGTAATGGATCTTCTTAAAGGTCCCTGAAATATCAAACGTACTGAGCAATAGAGAAAGAAAAAAGAAGAGGAACAAAACCTAAATTATCCATGAATTTTGATCAGATTTCCTAGCTTGTCAAGGAATCTGTAGGATTTTGTCTATTTTTGTTTTTAACTTTTATTGAAATAATCAATTTTTTCCACACTCAAGGGCAGAGCGTATTAGGGTTGTAAGTACATAGTCATAATATGTATTCATATTAACTAAAAAAGAGTAAATAAATAACAGAAATAAAATAAAAATACATCAAAATAAATAAGTAATATAATAAAATAATTGCGTCACTTTTCTGATTCCGTCGACTATTTTCGCTTGCGCATGCCTAAATGTATTTTTCTCTGAAACCCTTTATTTCAAAAACAGCTTGTCCCATCTGGCATAAACTTGTATGTATCCAAAGTTTTCTTATTATAGCTCCTAAAATTTTCCATCCTTGAAGGTTGAAACTTAACCCCCCTAAAAAGATTTTATAAGCTCTTTGATTAATGTTTCGCCAACATTTTCACTATTCGAAGTAGATTCTCAAATGTACTAACTTCTAGGATTTTCAAATCAGAACGACGTATTTTTATCCCGTCATTAATAAGTTTTCATTAATTTAAACAAGTTTTCCAAATCATTCAATAAAAATTACCACATATTTCATGTGTTTTGCACATTTAATTCCAATAGAGCTTTCATAAATTTCATTACTGATAAACATCATTGTAAACGGTATTATACCAACAAAAAAATGTTATAATCAATACTCCTTTTGAAAATTTCATAAAATTAATAGTGAAAATTAATTTTGTTTCATAAAGCTGCCAAATCTTCTTCAATTAAAACTGAATTATGAAAGAAATTAATCGATTTAAAATTCAGGAAATTGTAGAAAGTTTGTTTCAAAATCTGGTATTAATTTTCAATAATGGACCAAATCATAAATAGGCTTAGGTTGCAGCATTGTAGCAGAAAAAATCACAAATAAATTGTGATAGAATAAACCTTATTTTTACATTAAAAAATATCATTTTCACTTGTAAAGCACGGGTAATACTGAATAATAAAAAAAAAAAATCAAATCTGAACATGACACAAGAAAAAGTGGTAAAAAAAAAAATAGGGACCTGTGTTAGATCTCAGGTATAAGTGGCAAATTTGGTTCCGTGTTTGTCTGTCTATTATCAAATTTGTGTTGGACCAAAATCGGGCAAATCGTTAATCCGATTTGGATGAATTTTTCATAGATTATGCAGGTTGGTATCTAGTTAGTCTCACACAAAATTTGCTAATGTATGAGTAAACATATTTTTCTCTGAACACTTATATTTTAAAAACGGCTTATCCAATTCAACATGCATTTGTAATGCTAAGTTTTTGTTATTAAAGCTTACCTGTTTCTTTTTTTTTTTTTTTTTTGCTCAGGTTTTGTACTAAAGACCTATACAAGTCCAGAGTGATAATGTTAAGATTTATACCCCACGATTACAGCGAAATAAATATTGACTAATTCAGGTGGGGATCGAACCTATAACGTTCTAAAACAAAAACTTGGGGATCCTCGCCCCAACGTACTCGAACATCACGTCCTCTATATAACTTAGCTCACGTTATTACCCTATCAAACTTTAGTCCGGAGCATGTTATTTATATTATTTGAATTTAAAAAATTGGGGAAAAAAGTTAATAGCAACATTTAATACCCAACACTTTGTACCAATGGTTCGATTTTGATAATAACACATCTAAAGTCTCTCAAAAGACCACCTGCTACCTGCTATAATCTCTCAAGTACTTATTTGTTGTTTTAAATGTATAGTTGTTTTTATTAATTATTACAGAGTCAGAGATGAGCAAAAATTAGCTATAGTTGAAACTAATAGCTAAAATTGCCATGGATACGACCCTTATTCATGAATGGACCATTGATAAATAAATATCGTATCCATGACAATTTTAGCTATCAGTCTCAACTATTGCTAAATTTTTCCTAACTGTACATACAGTTTGCCATAAGGCAACAAAAAATACATGATACATGTTAAGGTGTAAATACATTTTGCGTACCCCACTTATTCCTGTCGAACAGATCCGTTACTTAGGACTACATCTCGACAAACGACTGACATGGAATCCTCATACAAGACTAAAAAGACAAGAAACTGCTCGTAGATTCCGACTATTGCAACATTTACTAGACAAACGCTCTAAATTGCCAATCCATTACAGAAGACTGATCTACATGACTATTATAAGGCCTATCTGGACATACGGAGTTGAGCTTTGGGGCTCCACTAAACCATCAAATTCCTCCAGAATCCAATCCTTACAGTCCAAAATCCTTCGTAAAATCCTTAATGCTCCTTACTATGTCACAAATCAAGTCATCCATCAGGACCTCAATATCCCCTATGTTGCCGATTTGGCCAGAACCAGATACCGTTCCTTCCATAATAAACTTCTCAACCACCCAAATCCACTTGTTTCTAACCTGGCTTCTCCTTCATTACCTAATAATCCTCCTAGGCGTCTGAAAAGAAGATGGCCTCGAGATCTTCTCCTCTAGAAATGTTTTTGGAGTTCTATCAATGGGTAGATTCTCCACATGTTTTTATCATGTCACTATGTCATCTACAGCAAATTTACTTGTTGTATATATGTGTATACAGTTGTAAATATCAATAAATAAATTATTAAAAAAAAAAAAAAAAAAACATTTTGCGTGATACCATGAAGTACTTTACATTTCCTTATTTTTTCATATTTCTAGTTTTATACAAAAGGAAATAAAAAAAAACAAACTAAAAACTACACAATAAAAAAGTAATTAAAATAGTAAATAAATATAAATTACAAATGATGAAGTAATGAAGAATTATTACACCTGGTTAAAAAATAAATTATATACAATAAACAAGGTTCGTAGAATTTAGGTTTCAAGGTTTATTTATTAATATGTGTTTGTGAGACGTATTTGTTTTCTTTTCAAGAATAAATAACCCATACTATTTTTAATCTCTTTATTTTATCTTCCAGACAACGTTTCGGACGCCCATCCATTGTCTAGTTCAGTCTAAAATTTATTATATTTGAAGAAGACAAATCTTATCAGCCTTTACATTCTCTTTTCAGAGATCTAAGATAACTTCTAATATAATAATTTGTAGATTGGAATAGATAATGGACGGGTGTCCGAAACGTTGTCTAGAAGATAAAATAAAGAGATAAGAAGTAACTAGAATTATTTTCCTTGAAAAAAAATCAAAGAAGCAAATAAGTACAAAATATTTTAATCCTTTAGCTAAAGATTAAATAATAAAAAAATATATAAATTAATTATTGAGCGTTTTCTCCTATTCAATTATAGGTTTAATCTATAATTATACAAATCCAGGGCACATTTATAATTAGTTAAAAATTATATTTCACTGATTTATATTTCAGAAAATAAAAATAGTAGACGTGATTCTCAATTTTTCTTTCTTATTTCGTAAAAAAAGAATAATGTACTTCTGCTCCTAATATGAATATTTTGGTCTGAAAGAAGAAGGAACATTCTGACACTACGCTGCACTGAAATCTATCACGTGAGGGGGAGTTATATAGAACAGGCTTTTGTTATTTTTTACATATTTTTTTCTGATCTTATTACGACCACTAATTTAATTTTTTTTTAACAATGTATGAACAACAGTATGTCATACTTTAATTTTCACAAACAAATCTATCCTAATAATGAAAATGAATTACATTTATACAGTTACTTTATTAGTTATAAATATGAGCTTGAACATAGCAAGCAATCAATTCGAAGTAATAAAAAATAAAGCATGTGACTTTTTAGGTGCGAACATATGATCATTGATTGTTTGAATATTCATGATTGGGCAAAAACAATACAATTCTATTGATTCCTATCTTTCTTCTAAAGAAATATTATTTTTTACTCCTGACTTAATGATTTATTGAAATTATACAGGTTGAGCCTTCGTTTTCTGGCATAGTTGCAAAGACGTAATTTAAAATACATGTGAGTAGTGGTCGGGGGTTATGTTATTAACTTATGGCAGTATGAGAGGGAAAACATTGCAAAATAATATTATGTATCCATTTAATTATAGCGACCAATTGTTTGATTTTTTTCTCAAATTGTCGTCATTTTAAAATTCACCAGAATCTAAGAAAGTATTGAAATAAAAATGTTTATTGCAAAATTTTAAAATAATGTAATCGAAATCATAACCTTAATTTCAGCCCCTCATACGGGAGGGCCGCTTTTATCAAACGCGATCGGATATTTTGTAAGATAATCGTACAACATTTGTACTGATGATAAAACAAGGTAAATTATTAAATGTGGAGGATTTTAGACAGAGCGAAGGCAGGTGTAGTTTCCTTATGCAATCAGTGGTTGGCACAATGACAGGTATGTTTGTGAATATCCCATTCAGCTTTAGTACTCTATTATAGAACAAACACCTTTCTTACAATATATTAACAAATGGAGGCTTGAACCATCTTCTTTGCGTTCTCGTTTCTTAGATAGATAGCCTTATTTAAATATCGAGACAAAAAAAATATCTAGTAGAAAATAACTAAATAGTACCTAGGCAATCGAGACGCTTCATAGAAGGTTTTTTTCATAAATTGTATTTCAAAGACAATCCG
>NW_027105162.1:387580-418377 GCF_000696795.3 Halyomorpha halys | reverse complement strand
ATTAAGATATTAACAAATGGAGGCTTGAACCATCTTCTTTGCGTTCTCGTTTCTTAGATAGATAGCCTTATTTAAATATTGAGACAAAAAAAATATCTAGTAAAAAATAAATAAATAGTACCTAGGCAATCGAGACGCTTCATAGAAGGTTTTTTTCATAAATTGAATTTCAAAGACAATCCGGTCTACAAAGACCAGTTTAGCCTCAAATTCTTGAAGCGGTCTAGTTTATAAATGCCATGGGGTAATATTTATCGAAAAATTGCTCCTTGATGGTCCAAACATGCAACAACTGAAAATTTCGAAAGTCTTAACAGAAAATGTCGGCCTTTTCCCAGTTTTAGCCTATTTTTATAATATAATATATTATTACACTGCAACAAATTACCAACATATTAAGACCACACGGGTCTCTATAGGTTTATTAGACTTTGAGATATTGTTGCTCAAATGAGAAAACGGCCGAAAATGGAGCTACCTCCATTTTGGAGTAAACCTTCAAACTGTTAAATGTTATTGAGGTAGTAAAATGACAGCTATAAAAACAAGGATACCCTCATTTTCATGTTCATACTAAATTTCAAAGATTATGATCTTGATGTTAAATATCTGTGACTGCTGAATATTAAATTCCGGAGATAAGCTTACCTGTTGTTCTGTTATTTCTCAACTTTATTTATAAATATATAACAACCACTAAAAAAATGGGGCATAAATAAATAATAAATTAATGAATATAATTTTGAAAGAAAGTGAGAAAACGCAGTAATGCTTTATTGCACCCGCGTCTGTAGATCTTTGATTTAAGCCATTCTTATTTATTTATTTGATTTTATTATGATTTTTGAATGATGATTATTGAACTCAATAAATAATTCATATGAAAAACTTGTACGCAGTAATAAATAAGTTAAAGTAACATAACTAAGAAATAACAATAAATAAAATTAGCAGTAACGTTTTAAACAGCTGATTGAAATTAAAAGTTCGGATGGTTTATAAAATGGTAGTGAGTACAAGGATCTGGGTTCGAATCCACCTGTGACAGATAATAATTTTTTGTTTCACTGTAACGTAAGTCAGCCCTCCGGAAGTGGGCATCCTTCACTGGATAAAAATCTGGCAGTCAAGCGAGTCTTACGAAATCACCTCCTTGCACAACCGTTGCCCTAGCAACATTACTTCCTTACAAAATGTTTATTTTTTATTTAAAAATGAAGTTGTAAGTTAACATAGTTAATAACAATTACACTGGTGGGGAGTCACGTCCTAAGGATCGTTTTAATCCACGCCTCTCTCTCAACTTTACCTTCTTACTAACTTCAAGATAATATTTATTTATTCAACTTTTCATTTATTGTTTATTTGGGTCCACTAATTTTTAAGCGATTTTTGAAATCATAGATTTCCTATTGATAAAACTTAAAATGGATAAGTGCAGGAGATGTGCAGCATCCGCAAAGCTTAATCATAAGTTTTCTATTGTCATAACTTAGAAATGGACACGATCAGGTGCTATACTGTACCGATGACTTCCGTGTACATGGGTTTTATTATCCAAATAGGTTAACACAATTATCACTAAAATTTTGAAAAACAGTTAATGGTGATAATTAAGTATAATGTATTTAGTACTTTAGCCACGCTTATATTATTTGACCATTGATGAACTCGGTCAATACATTCATTATAGGCATTATTTTTGGGTAAAAAAAAAGACGTTTGTTATTATTTGTAGGTATTTTTGGAAATAATATCACGGTAACAATAAAATAAATCAACCGAAGCTTGTGGAAAAAATATATAAATGTAGAATATGAAAATGCCAATGTCAATGTATTGTCCCATAGGTGAGGATGTGAAGTTCATCTGAAAGTTCAGAGTTGGTTCAATTTTAACAAAAATCTGGAGGATTTTGATGTTAAATGATGATATTCCAAACTTTCATAATTTTTTTCTGTATATACATCTAATACTTTGAGTGATCAGCTTCCACCAGACAGCACTCACAATACTTTACGATTGAATGTCAGGGTTAGGTTAGGTGTTCCACCAAAACTTGTACGCCTCATTCAAATGACAAGAAGGTGGTTCAAGGAATAACAATAAAGAGATTTTGCACACTAAAGTGTGCTCACCATACGTACTAACTTGCCACAGCACATTGCATTTATAAAAGGAAGAAAACGCAGAGGAAGAGCGTGTGCCACTTCGCTCTTCCTCTGCGTTTTCTTCCTCACTTGCGGACTAGATACCGGACAGATGAAAAATATTATACTACATTGACAAACGAACTCAAAACAGAACTTAAAAAATTAAAAATACAAAAATTAACTAATTTAACTCAAAACCTTATGACTACTGATAAATCTTTATGGACGGCCACTAAGAAGCTTCTTAACTTCAAAAATTTTAATCACCCTCTTCTTACATGGACTAAATCGGACGATGAAAAAACTCAGGGATTCGGTCAGCACCTTTCAAAAATATTTGACCCACACCCTGACATTCTTAATCCAACCCACATCGAATACATTGAAGAATAATTAAACATTCCACTCCAAATGAACCTTCCTCCTAAAGCATTTCATCCTTCAGAAATGTCCAACATCATTCAGAAGTTACCTACCCGCAAAGCTCCCGGTTATGACCTAATTACATCCCATATTCTAAAACATCTTCCTCGAAAATCTGTTCTATTCCTCACCTACATCTACAATGCTGTACCCAGATCCACTTATTTTCCTGACCCATGGACCTCAAAAGCCGCCTGAATACCCATCCTCCTACCGTCCTATCTCTTTGTTACCTATCATGGGCAAAATCCTGGGAAAACTCATCTTAAAACGCCTGTACTCAATCCTTGATTCCAACCACATAATCCCAGATTACCAGTTTGGATTCCGAACATCCCACTCCACTATCCAGCAATGCCATCGTGTGGTTGAAGTCTCGTCTTCATTGGAGTGCGTAATGTACTGCTCGGGAGTCTTTCTTGATGTAGAACAGGCTTTTGATCGAGTCTGGCACCCAGGACTGCTATACAAGATCCGTAAATTCCTATCCCCTACATACTTTCTCATTATCCGTTCTTATCTCTCCAACAAATTATTTCAAGTAAATTACAACGGCGCTTATTCATCCCTATTCCGTCAGTATGCTGGTGTACCTCAGGGTAGTATCTTTGGTCCTATCCTTTATACAGTTTTAACAGCTGACATCCCAACCTATCCTAACACTATCCTCACCACGCATGCCGATGACACATGTCTATTGTCAGTGAACAATGATCCTTACATTGTATCCCAAACCCTCCAATCCCACATCCCCACCCTTGAAGAATGGTGCCAACACTGGAGGAATAAAATTAATTCCAATAAATCCCACCAAATCACATTTAACCTTCCTCGTAAACCCATGACCTCTTGCCCTACAGTATCCTTTAAATTATTAAATAAGGGTATTAACCCCACTTATTCGTGTCGAACAGATCCGTTACTTAGGACTACATCTCGATAAACGACTGACATGGAATTCTCATACAAGACTAAAAAGACAAGAAACTGCTCGTCGATTCCGACTATTACAACATTTACTAGACAAACGGTCTAAATTGCTAATCCATTACAAAAGACTGATCTACATGATTATTATAAGGCCTATCTGGACATACGGAGGTGAGCTTTGGGGCTCCACTAAACCATCAAATTTCTCCAGAATCCAATCCTTACAGTCCAAAATCCTTAATGCTCCTTACTTTGTCACAAATCAAGTCGTCTATCAGGACCTCTTATTAACTTAAGTCAACATGTCAGCTTATGATTCTAGCCTGGGCAGACAACATCGATGTGATTGGGAAGATTTTCTGAGTGACGAGAGACTCCTTTCTTGACCTACAATGAGGGACTGCAAGAACCGCACTTGGTGGCGGTCATGTTGACATGTCTTTGAGAAAGTAGATTAATCTATCTATCAATTTAAAGACTGATTAATCTATCTTAAAACTCAGGTGAACTCCAGAGACGACATTAATTATGAAATTTTGAGATAATGGCTGAAAGTAGGTGCTACTATGGAATCCAGAGGAACTCAAGGGACTGAGAAGTATCTAGAACTACCAAAGTCTGTCTCTATAAGATCTATCAGACCTACGGATTAGAATGCTGGACACTTCTTAGAACTCAGGAACTAAGTCTTGCTAGGATTGCACGCCGAATTCTCCGTGGAATATGTGGACCTGTTTGTAATGACAATTTGAAGACAGCCCCCAATGAGCTTATTGCGCTTTAAAATTAATGTTGACATTGTCCCCAATGACTAAGATAAGTCGACTGCGGTGGGTGGCATATCTGGTGAGAGTGGCCGAAGATCAATTCTCGACGAAGATACTAAAGGAACACGAAGACTTGTTGGTAAACCTAAGCTTGGTTGGCCTGGCGGCGTAGCATAGCCGCCCGGTTTATAGAAATCTGTGTACAATGATTTTTTTTTTTTTTATCACTCCCTAGATGAATCATACAATATTTAAAAAGTTGATTTTTTCCCCACTCATCTTGGACGGTTCAGAAAAGCCTAATGGTCAAATGATATAGGAATGACCCTGTTAGTTCTTCTTTTCTATTTTAATTAGAATATGTTTCCGTAAAAACAATCTAGCTCGCAAATGTTGTTTAAAATTCAGTTAATTTGTTAGATTACTTGTCAAGGCTGTTAGATTACTCTACTCGTAAGCCTTACGTTTGGTTTCTCCGTTATCCATTTCCTTTCAGATAGGCACATGATCATCTTACATTTGATGATTCTTGGAAGTTTTAAGGTTTGGACTGACTGGATTGGCAATGATTCCGGGCCTCTCCTGAAGGCTTCAATTGCCCCTTTCAATATTCATTGATCAAACTTCCTGGCCACGTGCGGCATTAAGATTAACTTGTCCATCCATAATCTTTTGGAGGCTAAGTAACTTATTGTGTTTGTCAATCATTCTCTGTTAACTTTTCAGTATCCATCGTTAACAAATAACATTGGAACTATTATTCCAGCTTATATCTGAAATATCATTTACGAATACAACTCGGTGATACGTACTTTAAGAAATCCATTGTCTAAATTTTGAAATAAAATTAAATATAGACGTTTTTAAACTTTGTTGACTGTAATAACATTATACTGATTTGAAATAAAATGTGTTCTCTACTCTCTAACTTCCCGATCTTTTATGGTGTCCCTGATCCCTAATATTTGAAGTTTAATAATTTGAGGCCTTAATTCACCCAAAACAATTTCTCAAATATTTAGAAACTCGTAGATATCCTTGTCAATATATAATTTTAATACAATTATTGATAACCATGCAGTAAGAACATAATGTAATATAATTTTTTCATTAAATAATTAATCAATCAACACAAATTATGTTCCGAGTTCAAAGAGATGCTGTTAACTATTATTTTTAATTTGTCTTGTCTATTGTTGCTTTTCTTGGCGAAAGTCAAGATCCTTTTCGATATCTTCCTTTTGAATATTGTTGATAAATCTCTTGATATAATCTTACGTGATTTTTATCTTAATCAACCGGTTTCAACACCATCGATTTAGAAAAGTGAAACTATATTCCTGCAAAATTTAAGAAGTTGTTTCGTAGATATGCATTCATAAAATATTCCTTTTGTATTACGATATTTCTGGCTTTATTTTGACTGTAGCGATGAAGCTGCTTTGATAAGGTCAAATTTTTATTTAATAAATAAATAATTTTACACTCCTATCTACGCACGCATATATTCGGTCAGGAGACATAACAGATTAAAATAAATAAATTAATGGCACCTGTTATGCATATTTATTTCACATGGAATAAATATTTTAATTTTACCATTACTCGTTACAAGTACCGTTACTCGTTTGGTATCGTATATTAAAGCGTAATTGTTCAGATAAGATCATTGTTGCATAACAGCAATTAAGTCAATTGTAAATTGGGGTTGCAACAATTTATTTGCTAACACGAACCATATTTATTCAATATTTGTCAATACATTATTCTAATTAGATAGTAAATAATCCAAATATTTATCATAATTTCATATTATCAAGTTATTATTCATTTGTACTTAATTACTTTATTATAATTGATATGTTTAGAGAATTATGTATCGTTCACAGCTGCCCCCTAGAAGCGAAAATAATTATTAATTTAATAAAAATTAATTTTTTCTTTCAAGCGAGTACTAATTGTAATAAGTAATAAATCACTGTGATTATTATGTATAATTTTATTTACATTTTGGCTCATTCCCCTTTTCTGGGCTGAAATGTCATAACCTGATTGACTATTTTAAAAATAAAGGCTTTGAAATAGCAGACAAGACTCCTTTTATTTAGATTAATATACTCTTTCATAATTAAAATTCAAACCTTCTCCTAATATGAACAACTACTTTGGTTCTGGCTCCATGGTAATATTTAATATCATAAATTTGAACCCATTTTTAAAATGGATTGGGGAACTTTTGATCAATATAATTTTCCTAGAGGTGTATTTCATTGAAAAATAGCAAAAAAATAAGATAAAAATATTTTTTCAAAACTGCCTGAGATTTAGTGGACTAATACTATTTATAAAAATTTCAGAATTTTAAATATCAATTATAATTTTAGAAACAAATAAAAACATGTAAAACGCGTTGTTATGACATCGTATACATTTAAAGTAAAATATTTAAGTTTAAATAAATAAATTTTATCCAAATTTAGTCTCAAAACAATCTTTAATTCTTTTAAGGCCGACGTTTCGGCCAATGTAGCCATCCTCAAGAACAACATTAATACAATTTTAGAACTATTCTGCCCAGGTCATTAATTTAAATGTTGTGTTAAATTTTAATTGACAAGGTTGACTGTGATGAAAAGTTCTAATTTTTAATTTAATGTTAAGAATTGGCAAAATATGGTATTTGTGGACTGGAATTAATTTTCTGGGGTAAAATAGCCAGCATAAAGACGTTTTTTTTATTTATGTGGTTCTAAAATTGTATTAAGATTTTACTTGAGGATGACCATATTGGAAATTGTTTTGAGACTAAAATTGTATGAAATTTATTTATTTAAATAAATAATAACCAGTTTCATGAAAGTGTAAATATTATATATAAATATAATTTTGTTTTTAGATAAATAATCGTATGTATCAGATTTTTTCTATAATTCATATTTAGGTTTGATTATGTAAACAATAGAACTTTGATCCTGTTGTGATATTTAGAACCGATATCTTATTTTCAATTAGTGTTAAACTGTTATAAACGGTTGGTTATTGTATACAGATTGTCTGAGTTTATTGTGGTTCATTGAATTGATGAATAGGTTATTTAAATCCAATTCAGTTATGCGCTTTTCTAGATGTCAAATGATCCGCGTTAGGTAAATATGTTGCAAGTGAAAGTTATAGAGGTCGCCTATAAAGCCTGGAAGAGACGGGTTACAGATTGACAGTATATACAATGAGCATTATAGCTAGTGCATTGAGAACTGATTATGGAAGCAATTAGAGTGGACGAGAGCTGGCTATTGTATTAATAAAAATCAATCCATGGAGTTTGCCAAGAGCGAGCAGATGTCGGGCATGGTGTGGTGAGGCGCATGCGCCACGGTCAGCTGTTACTACGGTGGGGGAAGCCACGAGAGCCAGTCGGTTCGTAGCCTCCAAGGGAGGTGTATCTTCTGTCCCTCCGAGTGGGCTATTTTTATAGTTTTCTTTACTCCATAACAGTGCCTGATTTTTTTTTCTAATCGTTCAGTGCGTTGTTATTTATTCGATCTTTAAATTTTTTTTTTTACTAAACATTTCGATTACATTCATGTCAACGCGGTAGTGCCCTCTTAGATACATTGTCACTCGTGTCACTTGATGTGCTGACGGATAACAAGATGAAGATGGGTGTCCACAAGACGGAGCACGAGAGCGGTTACTTCGAAGACGAAGACGAGCGGAGAAGTCGCGAACGCAGCGGACTCCGCGATGTCCAATACAGTCTCGAAGAGGAAGTCTTCTACTCCGAGGAGGAACCAAGGCCGGAACTAGAAGGTAAACTTAACCTGACCTCTATGAAGGTTTCAAAAGCTGTTCACTGGAATGCCGCGTGGCCTCCTTAGTCTAGAACTGGTTATTCCATTCCTGTCATAAATATTGATTCCGTCCTAAGCCCTAGTTTATAGTGAGTAAAGTATTTTAAGCATTTCTATTAATAAAGTGCGCCGGTGACGAACCCCCGGTCACGCCTCCTACTCTTACATAAACGTCTAGTATCGCATTAACAGTTCCCGAACGGTAAACAAATTTACTCTCCTCAAACAGTTTAGACAACAAGATTTAATGCTGCCTCATACATAATTTAAAGTGTAGATTTGTATTCCTTTTCCCCAGTGACAAATATCGCATTGATTTTATAAATAGGAGTCAAATATTTGTGTGTTTGCGTAGGGCCCAAGCGGGAGAGGAGGAGTTAAGAGAGCATTGATAAGGGACAGATAAGAGACGAGATGATGTTTCAATCGGGATCCCTAGCAGCTTTAGAACAATAATTACCATTTAGTGGCATCTGACGCGGAGATAATATTTTAAAAGGCAAATGAACATGATGACGCAGGGGGAAATGTCTCTTGTGTCGTTCATTTGCCTCATCTTATTCCCCTTCGTCGTAACAATTACATCACTGAATGTGGCTTTATGAGTAAACAAGATCTAAAAACTGATAAAAATTTAAATGATTTGATTTTTATACATATTTTCGTGTTTAGATTTATTTTTTCCTTCTACACTAAACATTCGTTTTGTACTAAATTATTCGAAATGTATGAAAAAAAATTAAAATAATGTCATTTTTAAACTAAGTGTTACAGACGAGCAATAAATAGTAATATTTCACGAAATGACATTCTAACCGATATCGGAAGTGCTGTTAGAGACACTACTGGGCTGGTAACGGTACCAGAAAGGCCAGAATCCTCAATGAACTTGGTTCCCAGGTAGAAACTATGCCTCCCTGTCTTTTGATATCTCTTTCATAATATATATCGTGTATAGACCCATAATGTTTACCTTGACACTTTAAAGATTAATCTTGAATACCTAACTTTCATATATTTCAGTTTTTTAAAATGTTATTTGATTCCCAAAAAAGCACGAATTATTGTATTAATTAACTTTCATGAAAGTGAACAGCTTAACTTTTTGAATATTGTTTATTGTTACTGTAATCATTTAATTATTAATGTTTCTATTCAAGATCTGATTTAATTGTATTTTGAAAATGGTTTAAAAGGCTGAGGTAGAAAGTTATTAAATGCCTTTTAAAGTTTCTTAGTTCGCCCTTTAAAGGAAATACCGACTCCGTTATATTTTTATATAGTATCCGTTGTTAACTAATTGCAGAAAACACGTTACTAATTTAATATATGAATGACAATTAATCTTTGTACTCAGAGAGTTGTTGAGGTGCACATAAAAATTTGAAACTTTTTCACAAAATCCAAAATTACACTTGATTCTGGTGATTCAATACAAAAAAAAATTATAACTAAATCAATTTTTTATAAGCTATATCACAAATAAATAGGTAAATATAGTTAAGTCCTACCTACTACCCCCCAAAATAAATTATAAAAATATTTTTAAATAATAATTTTTATATATACCATTTTTCAAGGAAAACAAAACAAAAATCAATAATCCAGGGAATATTTAAAAAATTATAATTTTTATAATTAATCATACAAAATAGATAAAAAATTTTAACTTTTCGAGAATTGTATTTTATTAATTGCCTAAAATTATATTCTTTTTTTTTTTTGCTAAAATGGAATACTCCTTCGAAAATTCATTTGGTGATTGGTTTATCTCTATTTTTATAGGTTATTAAGTATTTCATCAAGTGTAAATTAATTTTTAAAACTATATTTTTGCTACAAAGCCATATTGATTTATGACTTGTGTTATTTTATTACTCTGAGTCCATTTGAAAGCATTCCTGATGGCTTTATTGTCAAAACATTGTTGTTATAAAGAAAAATTCACATTTGGTGAAATATTGTGTAGTTTTTTATTTCTGAGATTCATCCTTTTTTATATGTCAATCCTATCTTAAAATGAACAAAGAAATGGGTTTGTCATTTTTAGAGATCTTATTTTAATATATTCAAGAATTTTAAGCTTATTAATAATTTTAATATTTTTTTTTTACACAAGTGTATTGTAAACTTGTATTTTATTTATAAATATCATTATTTATTCGTATGTTCCTTCAAGCGATAAAGATCGTTTTAAATGTTTAATAGAATGTGATCCTTATCACATTTTATCTTCAAGAGCGAGGCTCGAACGCATATCACAATATCTCCTTAAAGACCGATTGACCTCACGAAAATTGCATAACAAATTACGATGTCACTTTGATAAGATGAATGAATCACCAATTACTCTGAAGTGTAGCTGTCCGGTAAAGGGGCTAACGTCGCAGGCCGGTGTCCTTGGGTGGGGTGGAAGGTTGCCGCAACTTTACCAACAACAATGTCAACAAAAATGTTGATATTGCGGCTTCCTAGCTACAATATCCTTCAGATGAAAGATACAGAGAAAAAACTTCTCCCTCTTTTGTATGAGCTCGGCCTCAAGAAAAAGGTCCTACCAAGGTCTTCTAGGTTTTCCCAGTTTAATCTGCCTTACAGCTATTAATAGGAATCTAAGTTGTTGTTTTTTTATTTATTTGTTTTTTAATTAACTTATTTTCAACAGCATCAGTTTCTAAATTTGATTAAATGGTAAAACAGAGATAATCACTTAATATGTATTTCGTCGTTAGTATATATTATATTGGAATTTATTTCTTTTAATTGATTCATCTCTTTTATTCCGCATTTTGATATAATTATTGTATTAAAATGAATAGAAATATTAAAGATTTATTATTAATAAAAATTAATTATAATATGTTATTTAATATTGATAAGTATGTTCATTACAAAATATAAAAACTTATGAGAACTATACAAATATGAGTACGGAGATGATTAAAGAGATAAATAAAATAAGATAATATAGTATCGAACATTTAAGTATATGTTTAAGTCATACAATTTTTATAGTCAATATAAACTGACAATTCTTTTGATTACAATCAATAATTCAAAAATATAACTTTTAAAAAACAACCTAATAATAAGCGCCAAAAAACAACAAAACAAAGGGTAATAGAAAAAATTTTTAACTCTTAAATTAAATTAATATACGCGTACTTCTATATGATTCTACACAAAAGGAAAAAGGATGTTATTAATAATCAAATAAATTCCAAAAATGTAAACCCAATTATATGAGCTATTTTGTTGAAAGAATGGCCATAAAACTCCCTAAAATTAATCTTTTGGCTATCATTATTATCACTATATAACAATTCAGCATTAAATAAAAGATTATGAGTGGAATCAAAATTTTAGTGAACTGTTATATTTTGACAAGTTTGAATAAAATTATAAAAAATAAATGTTATCCATCCACTATGTACGAAATTATTTTAGTATAAATTCACTATTGATTGCCAATTTTGCTAAATGCCTATTTTATCAGTGAAAACAAATAAATTTTCCTGTCAATATTTTTTCGATGTTGTAATGTTTAACGAACGTGATTTCCATTTAAAATAAATTATTAGATATCGAGTGAAGTATACGTTTGGAATTACGAATTAACTATTTGGAATTAGTTAACTAAAGATATGAATTCAAGTAAAGAGATTATGACTGACGTTATGAATGATTTGACTAATGACGTAGGTTTAGGGGATAATTTTTTTTATTTATTTCGCAGTCATTCGGAAAATCCCTCGATGAGCTATAATCTTTTTTGACTCCTAATCCGTCCCGGAAAAGAGGCATTGTCGAGAAAGTAAGTGGCTTTCCTACAAGGAAGTGACATTACTCCTGCTGGGACACAAAATGCCAAGCCATCTAGACCAACATGGTTCTCTCCGACTATAACCAGCTTTTACAGCTTACATTTATTAACGCTAGATTTATTTTCATAGTCCTTACAACCAGTATTGCAATTTTTTTTATGTGTTTCCCTACAATTAAACTGAAATTTCTTGTATTAACAATCGTTCAATCTATTCCGATTGACACCTTAAACTAATAAAAAAAGAAATTAAAATTAATTCTTAGTATTTTTTAAAAAAAAATTATTATTTTTTTTTTAACACTTATATAGCTATTCGCTAAAAAGATTTGAAATATAAAACATTCACTATTATTTATATAACCATTTGTGTCACAAACATAAATCATATTTTTAAGGAATTGTCTTACCTTATCTTATTGACCGGCATTTCCTGCAACAAAAAAAAAAAATAAATAAATTTGAAATTACTCTACCACATGTATAAACTTCATTGCTTTTATTGAATCATGGCACATCTTAGATTTTTATTTTATTTTATTTAGAATTGGACGTATTCCAAAGAAAATGCAGTAGTAACTTCTATAAAACAATTAGAGTTATAAATTAACTCGATTCTATAGAATACTTTAAACACAAAATAAAAAATTAAGTTTTTTGTCAGATGTGCCACTATTCCAAGTACGTAAAGTTTATTTTAGGAATAAATAATACACATACACACCTCAATGTAAAATTCAAACAGAAGATAAATTTTAATTCAATTCTATATAACATCTTAAGGTCTATTTATATAAGAAATGATGTTCAGTAATAAAATTTGTATAGTTAAGGTAGATAGATACTCATATGAGAATATTTACAATGTTCTTTATCATTTTCAATAAATCACGTAATTTATTGCTTTATTATGCATTACTCAATTATTTTCGTTTTTACAAAAGTTTAAAAAAAAATGTTGTCTCATCAACATTACAGCATTTATAAAAATTAAAATTAATACAAACTAAAACTAATATAAAAAATAAACATACAGGTTCATTTTTAAAGATAACTCAAAACGATATATTTTTCATAAAATTCATCTTTATCAGAAAATTTATCTGAGATTAGGCCCTTTATAAATAAAATTTAAATCCTTTCCACAAAATCCGTTTATCGTTCCGGAAACGTTTGACCCTATTCGTCTGTCCGGCCAGATACAATTCATTCTTCGCAACCTGTGTTTCAATTTTTCATATCGGACCTGTAACCGTATATATTTCACAAATTCTCAGTAATCCATAAAGGGACCAACGCTCGGGATCAAAAACAAAACTCAGCCCTTATGAAAAATTACTAGGGGTCTGTTTTAAAAGAAATTAAAAATTTTTATTACAATTGGTAACTCACTTATTTTATCTATTATTATTAAATGCAGTTTTTGATTTAGGTCGTTTCATTTTAATTATTATTAGTTTTATATTAGTTAATTGAGGTGTAATGAAGAAACGTATTCCTAAACAATTTAAGTTTAT
This sequence comes from Halyomorpha halys, assembly GCF_000696795.3. Taxonomy (NCBI): domain Eukaryota; kingdom Metazoa; phylum Arthropoda; class Insecta; order Hemiptera; family Pentatomidae; genus Halyomorpha; species Halyomorpha halys. The sequence goes on along the minus strand of NW_027105162.1, from coordinate 404,913 downwards.
GTAAAATTAACCGATTTAAGTTAAAAGATTTTTAGAAAACTTAAACTTCGACCAGCAATTTTTTTCCCTTCCTAAATGCTACCAGCCTGGGAACATTGTCATGAAGAAATATTCATTTACTAATTTCCCACGAATTACAAAGAAGTAAGATGAGTCAGTACCCGCAGCTATCTCCTCTGCCCAATGAGCCGCCACGCGCTATCACAATAAACCTCTTCGCCAATGGGGCAACTTACCATGCATTACTCCTCTAAGTTACAAGTTATCATATTGGAATTTAGTAATCAGTTTGACTAACTGTAATGTAGTTGTAGTAGATAAGACACGAATAAATGAATAGAACTAGACATTTAGCAAAAAATATGAATTGTAAGATTAGACGTTTAGTAGGTCTGATCGTATTAAAATGTTTACGACATTTATTAAAATGAGGTAAGCAGTCTATGGTAATAATAAATAAACGTTAATTTATAAATACTGCTGGTAATAATAATTGTATTCTCATAAATTACAATTTTTATTATTTTACGTCTATTTGTAAATTTACATATTTCCCAAAGATTTTTTAATGTGCCTATATTATAATTTTTTTATAACTATACAGTTTTTATTAGTAATTATTTTTGCTGAAAACACTGTTTTTTTGTTTTTGTTTTTTTGAAAGAACAGAATTTCACATTACGTAACTTTTTTATAAAATTGGATGCTCAGCTTATTCTGCAAGTCTTGAACTTAATTCAGAAGATTTTTTTTTTTAAGTGGGGAACCCTTAGTCAATTAAGTTACTGTTATAAAAAAGTCGCTAATAATTCACGGTTTTACGAAAAACAAAACCGCGTTTTTTAACAATTTTTTTTTCTCTCCTTAAGGGTTTTTTTTTTTTTACTCAGCCCTTATGAAGCACTACAACTTCGGGCCATATTTGTGAACGTTCTTGAGCAACACCTTAGTAAGGTCTCTTTTAAATTATACTTTTAGCTTCCCTTAACAATTTATTTGGTGTTATAAACACTTATTTTATTTCCTTAGGGTATATTGGTTTCATAGCAAAGAATCATATAAAAGACTAAAAAGGTAATAAAATAAAAAAATAGTTAAGGAAGTTAAAAGGTATGAATTTAAAGGAAACTCTAATTAAAATAAGTCTATACTTCTTATATCTTTGATGTTTGATATTACACTTTTATTGTGTCGTCATTACTATTTTAAACAAAATTTAAGTGCGCAACTAAGTGGTGGCGTGATTAAATCTAGGATAAACATTAAAAGCGGATTTTATTGGTCCAAACCGGTTGAAATTAATATAAAATATAATCGAAATCTGATATAGTTCTTACCTCAAAGAACCACGTTTCTGGATACAATAGTACTTTAATGAACACAAAAACCACTCTTCAAATATTTACCGCTTTTATTTAAAATTTATCCCAGCATTGAAACCCTCCTCAGGGTCGTGGACACAAAAGAAAAGCTGAAAATTTCACGCATGCTTCAAGACGGAGCGGTCGTGGTGATGCGTGGCTTGGCTCAAAATGGTTCTAAATCAGGGACTGGAACTCTGGAAGCATAGCAACCAGCTCGTAGTTCCCTTTTTACTTTATTTTCTTTACGTTTTCGTAATTTCCATTGCAAATGTCCAACTTTGTCCAACAACACGGCAGTAGTTTCTTTCAGTATTTACATTTATAGCTTTTATTAATACTTCAGTATTTGACGATTACGGGAAAAAGAGAGAAACAGTTTGTATCATTTATTAGTTTCTAGGTAAATGTTATAGTCGATGTTAGATAAAATGGTATTTCAAAGTTTTTAATAAGTTCAAATAATAAGTTGTTTAATAACTATTAGGAATTCTGTCCGCTCTTTTACCATGGATAATTCATATTATTATCAACTATCAATCAATTCCTAATAGTATGACTGCAAGTGTTGTACCAAGTGTTGCAACTGTCACCGTAGAATTACCTACTATCACCCGCACTTAATGTCTTGTTAAACATATTAACATATAACACGTGTTTTTTGTTTTGTATTATTATTTGAATTTATTTGTTTGACCATATAATTAAAAACTATGGTCCTAAGATCTATAGAATGAACATTTATAGCTAAAGTTATTTAATTTGTTTATGGTTAGTTATATTGTATGTGTTTTTTTTATTCGTAACTTCTTTTACTTTTTTGAAATGAGACGGCCATTCTTATTTTTTAAACCATATTTCATTTCTCTATGAATAAATAACTCATAAATTACTCTAATAATTATAGCAATGCTTGTTTAATCATATGTTACGCTAAATGACTTGGAACATGTTTCAAATAAATTAATAATTTCTTAACAAATTTAATTTTAACGGGGAGAGAAAAACCTTTGGTAGAAATTTTTGGTGGAAAATTTCCTATAAGTATATTGCTTAAATTATAATATCATGGTGAAATAAACAAAGCGTGTGGATTTTCACGGTGTGCTCGCGGTTGAGCAATGTGGATATGACAAACTCTTGTAGAATTTAAAATACATATATTGCTCCAAGCAATGGGACTTCAGAAAAGAGTATTTACTGATTTTTTTTTTTTTTTTTATATTTTGGGCTTCCATGTTTTTGTGCGTGCTGCCTCGTATTTAAAAATGAACATTATTCTAAAATTTTAATTTTTAAAATGTAGGAATGGTAAAAAAAAATTACCATATTTTTTTTCCTGATATCAGTCTATTCTCAATCAATAAATAAGAAGATGGCCAGGGTTGCGGTCAAAAAGAGAAATAAAAATAGTTTACAACTATTTGTTTTCCGACGTTTCGCCCCACTTTGCAGGGCTTCATCAGGGCTGTTCAAAGGTAAAGGTTGAACAGAAGCATTATATTCTAAAATAATGTTATTAAATATCATTTTATAATTGTGTTAAAATTAATTTATCTTTTTTTTCTTTAACTCTTATCTCCTCCTCCCCCCCTCTACAACCTCTAATCTCGTTTTGTTATTTCTAAATAATTATTTTAGTTAGTACATGACTTGAAATAAATATATAATTTGAAGCAGAATTTGGGATAACGATATTGAAAATTATTTTATTATTTAATGTTAGCGCTTATGAACATTATAATTTGATTATTGTGTTTAGTGGCTTGAGTGAACAAGAGGGAAGATCGTGGCAATAAGGGAGAGGAGTTGGAATTGCATGGTGACCTCAAAACACACTTAGCTCTTCGCCGCTCGGCAACTGGGCTGTCTTGGAAAACTAATAATTTCCTCAACCTTGTCGCAGCTAGACACAAAATAAAAATCGAGTTATTTAAATTATAAATTAGGAATGGAAATACCGCTCTGAATCTTTTAGAAATACGTTATTGCAGTAATGTTTAAACTAATGATAGCACCTAATTTAAAAAAAAAAAAAACTTATCATCCCTTCCCTTCCCCTAAAGAAGATGAAATCTTTGCTTTGGAATAATTTAATATTGCATCGTCAGTATTTGTATACAGAATAAAATATGATCTGTTTGATAATAATTAAATTTAAAAAATAATTGGTTATTTTATACTTTGGAACTCATTCGCAAATACAATGATAGTCAAGTAATTTTTTTTTGTTTTGAATAAATTCTGTACTTTTAAAAGGAAGATGCCAAAGTTTGAATTATATAGTGGATTTTAAAATGATTTTTTCTGTATTAAGAAATTACCGCTAATTCTTGGGTTCAAAATGTTGAGCCTTATAAAGAGATAGTTTTTATTTGTATTTATATATATATTTTTTCACCTTATTGAAGACAATATCTGGACCCGCCCCTTTGACGCCTTACCCCTACTCCAAGCTTTTACGCCTTACGTTCTTGCGAGGAAGTAAACAAACAGCTAATGTAAGTTCATAAATAACTCCATTCACATTCTGTCAGCAGTTTAAAGGTTAATTATTACGTACTGTTTACCAATATGATTCACCAGTCTGGTAAATCAAAAGTTGTGCCAAGATTTGATGCTGTCAGTAACCTGACTGACGTCACCTCTTATTATTTTTATTTAAATATAACAGAATGTCATATTCAAATTGTTGTTGCAAATTGTGCAATACTTATTCTCATTTCATTTATCTCCATAAACATTTATCACTGAACGCAATTGAAACTGTTGCGAGATCGACATCAATAGATAAGTCGATAGACGTAAATAATTAGTCTGTGTCTGTCACCGGGATGATGTAATGCATGTTGGATGGGTTTGCAACGCAGACTATAATGGTATCACTATGCAACCTTGTATGACACCTGAAGATGCCGTGCTGTTTATGCATCGGCTAAATGCAGGTTGGCAGCGTACCTTGCGGGCTTAGTATCACCAACGCCTTGGGGCTGATTCTAATGCGAAAACGAAAGGGTTGATAACGTTTCCAAACATTCAGGAACCGATCAATTTATTTATTTAATTTTTTCTATTTGTAATAATATATTATTTGAAATTTACTACTGCCTTAAAAAAATATACAGCAAGTAAATTTGATGTTAGTTATACAATGACATGATACAGACATTTGGAGAATGTATCCGTAGATAGAACTCCAATATAATAAGATTAAAAATAAATTTGAATGTTGTTTAAATATCATTTTATAGTAAAAAACCTTTTTTTAATACGTCACATTACGAATATTTAATGCAATAAAGACTTAAATTAATATTCATTCATTATTCTTACCTATAATTAATTATTATTCTGACATATCTGAATAGTGAACAAATATTGTTGCTAATTTGATGTTCTTAAATGATTAGTGTCCTTATTCTAGTTTTGACATATTCCAATATTTATTCAAACTTCAATCTTATGTAATAATTGCAAATGGATACAGATAATATATATTTATTACAAAGTAACCATGGTTTTTAATATAAAAAAGTACTAAGTAATAAAAAAATAAACGACATGTTAAAATTTGATTGGTTAAATCATTAGACTATTTTAAATGGAAGAAAAAATTATACAATTTTAAAAATAAATGAATCAAGTGAGTACATAATATATATTTATTGAAGTAAAATAAATGTGTTTACATTAAAATCAGTTTTCCTAAATTTGATTCTTACATCTCCTTAGCCAATGCAGAGAAAGGCTGTTCTTCTGGTTAAGGTTTCACTGCATTCCTTCACTGGATAGAAAAAATGGTTCTGACAGGTTACATCCAGTCCTTGTATTACATTATGCCGACAGACGAAATAAAAAAATTCACATCAGTTTAGGTTTCTTTCTGGTTCTAGCCATTTCTGTCTTCATCGACTCCATGATGTTTCCTTAGGCAGGACTAGATGGTAGTGACTACTATGCATAAATCAATTAATTTGCGGTAGTTAATCAGCCACCAAAGGGCCCCTTATCAGGATGCAATCAGGAGTTTGATTAGGCTACGCGCATCGTAATTGTCTCATTATTAAACTGGGGGTTGTGATAATTATAGCCGTGCTCTTCCTTGGCCAGCAGTTTGGGGTAGGTTTGGTTATAGTCGTCAGCTCAAAAGCGTTTGTGTTTGTGTTGCTACTCAACATGTGTAGGAATATAATTGTTATTTGGGGGTTGAAAATGATACTAAAATCTGTTCATGTAACAATTTCTGGGAAATAAAAATACCCTTAAATCGCCATCCTTTTATTGCGCTTTTGAAGACGTTTCAAACCTAGGAAAAATTAAAAAAAAATCAAATGGAAAGCAAGATTTACTGTCCTGGCCTCGTGAAGTTAGGTCTTACTAATCAAACTGCGTTAGTAAAATGGTAAAGAGGATAATGTAAATAGTCAGGGAAGATCGAAGTAAAAGTATAACTGCTAATGAATCGGATTGTGGGCAATAACCTGTAATTGAATAAATTCAAACTTGAAGAAATCAATTTAAAGTCTTCTTGAAAACATTGGAGAAAAATAAAGGCAGTAAAGAGAAAAGATAAAAAGAAGTTGGTGTTTTAAATTTTTAATTAATTACTATTAATTACTACCAATCCTTCTATGATAAACTTCCCAACCACCTGAACCCAATTGTTTCTAATCTGGCTTCTTCTTCAATACTTGATAATCTCCCTAGACCTCTGAAAAGAAGATGGTCCCGAGTTCTTCTTCTACTAACAGAGTTCTGTCAATGGATAGATTCTCCACATGTTTGTATCAAATCATTTTATATCTAATAACAAATTTACTAGTTGTGTTTAATTTTATACAGTTGTAAATTTATTTTTTATTAAAAAAAATAATTATTCTAAAAAAATAATATTAATATCTTAATAAACAATTTTTTTTTTTTATTCATCGCCATATTTTTATCAGTTTTTTGAAAATAAACCTATTGTATAAAATTTGTTTATTGAAAATAAACAGCCATGTCGATAAAAAATCTGTGCAAATAAAAAAATTGTTAATAAAAATAACAATAATAACAACAAACTCGAATTTTTTTGCGGTCGTTCAAGTTTCAATGTGGCTATTGGTTGTACTTTTAAGGGACAATAAGGACAACGAAGGTTCCCGTTTAAATCTTTAGGGTGAGGAAAGTAATCGCTCTATAAATAATTAAAGTATCTTCTTCATTTTTAAAATTTTAAATTTAGTGTTAATTATTTCTTACGAATTGGAATCCCGACGTACAATGGAACCAGAAACACCACCGTTGCAAACACGAAGGAAAATCTCCTTTAGCGAGGTCCTGATTCAACCGTCCTTGCCGAATCTAGGTTTCCAGGTCAGCCTCTGGTGCAATAGCAATAGTTACCAATGGAGTCCCAGGCTCTGTAACTCCCTTCTTCAGATTACCACCGTGTTCTCCTGTCGGCACCGATAAACCCTTTGATTTGCCTAAGCTCGCTTCTTCTTATTAACTTAATGATTTCGAATTAATTACGGCAAAATGTGGTATACAATATATTATTAATTTTCAATATTATTGATTGCTTCTTTGTTTATGACTGAATTTTGCAATAATGTTAAAGAATAATGAAACATTCAGCTCCTTGAAGCAAAATTAAGCAAAAAGTAATTGCAATTATAATGTTAATTAGTTATTTCAACCACTGTAATTATAATAATGGTCCGAAATTACAATTACTAGTTGAATCAAAGTAATCACAATTACAACTGACTGTGATTAGTCATTACAATTACTTTTTGCCAAACTCCTACCTTCAGGTTTCAGGCCAATTAAAACAATTCGTAAATTCGTAAATAGCTGTAAAAAACTGCTGTTGGTGATAGAAAAAAAATATCCTCCAGTAATCAAAATAAAAAATTTATAATTTTTAATTTGTATGAAAATTCATATTTATTTATTCCAAAAGATAAGAACGAATCTGACTTGATTTTCTTAAACAAAAATTTTTTTGTCTACTTTACTACAAGCTAATTTGTATTTTTTGTACTTTGTGTTATGTGGTCTTTGTATTTTTGTATTCACTTATCCTCATTTGATTTTTTCTACTTCTGCGCCAAAAAACAAATCGATTGGTATATTATAACCATGAAATACATGTACAATACAAGTGGCATACAAAACACAAATAATTTCTAAAATTGTAAATTGGACAGGTTTTATTTTTTTTTTCCGTTAATATTTTTTTGTAACCCATTTTTACTAATAAATATAAATAAAATAGTTTTAATTTTTTGTATAACAATTGTTTTAAACCAAGTTTTCTTTGTATTTCTTATCGAACCATGCATTCAAAAGTATCCTGTACTATTTGTTTTAGTTTTCCTTATAAATTTGATTTCTGTGCATTAACTAGGTACTTGCCTATAGGCCGATATATCCAGATCTCAGATATTTTTTCAAAATATATTAAAAAGAAAAAAATTCAAATTGTTCAAGATGCCTCACGCTGGTTGTTAGAGCTCCTTTGAATGTTTCTCACATTTCCTTCTTTTCGCCTGTGTCATCTCCTATTCCCGCGATATAAGATTTCATACTATCATCCCTGTGACACTTTTGTGTACCCCGTTCAGTCATCATCATACTCGTTACCTAGTTGGCGACTGCTCATTTTTGCGTATGCTGACTCCTAGTCCTTCAATCATTTTTTAGGAAATTATGTGTATCTTTTTTTTTTGTCAAGTATGCAGATATCATTACCATACCTTAAAGAGAATTCTGCTTTATTTCACAGTGAAATTTTTTTCACACATAAAACTTATAATTTAATTAAATGAAACTGATAAATACATAGACATTATTAGATTATCATTATTAGATATCAATTACAAAGACTAAGAAAAAAATTATATCTATGTTAGATTTATACACGGTTGTATTCTTTATCAATATTTAATTTTATTCTTTATTTATACATTGTATATCTATATTTATGTATCGTTTCGGCCTGAACTATTGACCATTTTCATCCTCACCCCAATCAACATAATAAATTCTATATGTAACAAAGAACTATAGTTTATCTAAATTCTGATTATTGTTAGCTGTTTATATTAACCTACATTATTTTTCACGTATTTATTCCTTTTTTGTTTTCTAAATAAAACAACGTAATAAAGCTTTTATTTATTTTTTTAACATATTTTACTTCTATTTTTATTTCTATATAATTCTTTTACTTTAAACTTGCGTCATGGAAGTTATTGCTCAGCTGCCTACCAAAAATAGCAAACAATTATTCCAAGAACAAGAAATATTTATTTTTGTAAAACAAGCTCAATAATATAATAGCTAAAAAGTACTCTCATAAAATTTACACTATTTTATCATACTTCTTTAAGCGTTATACTTGCATAGTTCCTCCAAGTCTTTAGTTATAATAAGTTCTTTTTCTGTCTGTTATTACTTTAAATTTAATTTGGTATTGTCCCCTTGACTGTACATGTCCTATCGATGTCGAACAAGAGCCAACGTAGACTAATGTTGATACTCCATTAAACCGAGATGGATGACAGACACGGGAACGGACTTGGGATGACGGACCGAAGGGAATTATGTCAACGACAGAACTGGGTCCCAGTTTTCTTGGAACATCATCAGCACTGGCCTTATTAGGCACTACCTCCTCTAGCACACTTTACCTTTATCCTTCCTCTCTCATTTCCTCTTAACAGTCCCTTCTCTATCACCTCATTCTCTTTTGTGAATTAAATATTTTCCTTTTCTAATACAAGCCAATCGTATACTGCAATGCAGTGTTCAAAGTATTACGGTTCTTACAAACAATGAAACTCAGGGGTAAATTAAATCCATGTTCACTGGATTTAATAACATTAACTTCAGAATTCCCACTAAAATGTTGTAGCTGTGACTTTATTAACGTTCTTGCATACACATTTATCAAACTCTGGTAGTCCCCACATACCCTACTGTGGAAATGAGGTATTAGGATTGGCTGGTATCCTCAAAATATTTTTAATTAATTGTTATTTATTACATACTTCCAGTTTTGGGTAATAAGCAAGAGCACTTTCATAACAAAAATTATAAAATTAGAATCAAAATTAGTAAAGATAAATAAAATAAGTTTTTTTTATTATTGTTTATTTATTGGCATTTATAACTGTATTTACATCTAGTAAATTTGATGCTATGATTATAATGGTAGATACAGCCTTGCAGAGAAACTTTAGTAACATTTCTACATTAAAAGGTTTCGAGGCCATCTTCTTTTCAGGCACCTCGGAGGATTGTAAGGAATGGAAGAGGAAAGTTAGGAACTACTGAGTTTCTGTGGTTAAGGAGTTTATAATCGAAGACTTGATATCTGGTTCGGGCTAGATCTGTAACATGTGGAAAATTCTTTAATAGATGATTTTATTTGTGACAAAGTAAGGGGAATTGAGTAATTTACGAAGGATTTTTGATTATAAGGAAAAGTAAAATTTCGAAGTAGATACAATAATAAAATAAAAACAGTTATCATATTGATATTCTCATATGTATGATATTTACACACTCAGCCTGTGGATCCTCTCCGGGCGTGGTAAAGCAAGGCTATTCAAGATCCCAGCATAGCCCTCACACTCCGTGTTAATGATACTGGGCCAGTGGATGCTTAATAAGTGCACTAATATTCAAAGCATGAGTGAAGAATCTGGGCAATGCCAAAACTCCAATTGTCAAATTTTGATAAAATTTGTAATCTCTTGGCCAATGACGTTTCAACTTTCCAGGGAAATTGTAGGAATGAGTAGAATAGACTCAATATTTCGACACGAATTAAGTTGAGCCTATAAAAGCGCTAGTGATGCAACAAAAAGTTAGTGCGTAGTTAGTAACTGCCTACTGAGAGGTATTTGTGCTAACTGTTTAAATAATTAATTATTATTATTATAATTATTTAATCGTGATTCGGATTGTATATTTTGAATTGTTATCAATTATGTAAAAATAAACACTTTATAATATTTGTAATTAACATCATCGTTATATTTTTGTACACCGTTTATACATTTAGATGATTAAACAAACAAATATCTTTTAAAATGCTAGAACGAAAGTTGAATTTAGTACGATTTCTAGGAGTTTTTATTATCTATCATGTTTTCTACCGATATTTACGTTCCCATCTTGCACTTCGTTTTATTTTATAATAAAATTAGTTTAAATACCAGGGCATTCAAAAAGTCCTGTCGTTTTTCGTTTGTTCGTTGTTTATTTTGATTCTAGAGTGTTTGCTAATTAATTCCATTCAATACAACTTTTATCCATGTAAACACAAATGTTTATACTTTATGAATAGGAGGCTAAGGAGGATTAATTTAATGCAGTCACCATCCAACTGTCTAGTTAAAATGATTCCAGTTGATTTTGCTCTATGAGTTTAAACTTGGCTCAAAAGCTGCCGAAACTGCTAGAAAAATATGCTCCGTGTTTGGGGAAGATGTGCTGTCTGAGCGGAAGGCACAATTTTGGTTTTCAAAATTTCGTGGAGGCGACGAGACACTAGAAGACGAGGCACGCTCAGGTCGACCAACTGTAGTTGATAAGGAGGACGTTCGAAGAGTAGTAGAGTTGGATCCGCGTCAAAGTTGTTCAGAGATAGCCTCTCAACTTAATATCTCAGCCACCACTGCCTGGAATTACCTTAAAGAACTGGGAAAAGTGAAAAAACTGGATAAATGGATTCCTCATAAGCTTTCAGATGCCAATATGCTTGTTCGCTTGACAACTGCATCTTCGTTAACTTCCCGCTTGAAAGTCGAACCCTTTTTGAATCGAATCATCACCTGTGATGAGAAATGGGTGTTGTACAACAACTTCAGACGATCATATCAGTGGTTGTCGGCAGATGAGAAACCTAAACAATTTCCAAAACCAGATCTCCATCCAAAGAAAGTTTTGCTCATTGTTTTCTGGACAGCCAAAGGTATAGTGCATTTTGAGATTCTGAATCAAGGGCAAACCATCACTGCAGAAGTATACTGCAATATACTGGACCATTGCCAATCCAAGCTTAAGACTTTTGATCCCTGCTTAGTCAACAGAAGAAGACCTTTGCTTCTTCAAGACAACGCTCGACCACACACCGCCAAATTGACCAGGGAAAAATTGACAGAAATAGGCTGGGAAGTTTTGCCTCACCCACCATATTCCCCTGACCTGTCACCCACTGATTATCACCTATTCAGAGATCTCGACAACAATCTGAGACAAAAATGTTTTCAAGACCGTGACAACCTAATTCACGAACTGACCACTTATTTTTAGTAAAAATCAACAGTTTTTTAAGGAAGGAATTTGGGCTTTACCATCTCGTTGGGAGAAGGTTACCGACTGTAACGGTGGATATTTTGATGAATAAAGGTGATTATTTGAAAATATTTATTTATTTATAATTTCCCCCAAAAAAACGACAGGACTTTTTGAATGACCTGGTATAACCTAATAGCAGACACAAGCTTGTAGATACTGATCTTTGTGTCAGTGTTCTAAGTATTAATGATTTTGGATTTCCGACAAATGAGAACGTAGGGGTCTGGCAATAATTATAAATAACGTATGGATGCTCTAATTATCATAGCTGTGACTTTATTTTTGTTAGTGGTTGTTTTCTGAGCTGTTGAAAAAACATAAATAATGAAATAAACTCTTTACCTTACACTACCATTTTACCATCTTTACCCAATCTATTTAAGCCATCATAACCAATTCCTTCGTGAAGATATACCATTCAGTTTCAGTTCAGTGCATCTCTCTTAAAACTTCGGCTACTTTTGGTAGTATCCCCTGGTGTTCCAGACACCCTCCCTCCGTAAAGATTGGAAAGGTGTCGGAGGACCCATTTGCATGGGCCGACATTGATTAAGGAAGCCTAGGGGAGCGGGGTATTTCCTGCTTAAGGACCCTCTAGGCCGACTGTCTCCTCTCCAGTCGTTAATACCAGAACCCGATGCTTCCAACCAGTCCACAGGCTGGGTATCCAGTTCAGTTATATTATAACTGATTTGAATAGTAGAATGTGTTGTGTTGTAAAAGATATAACAGAAATAGAAAAGCCTGTTCTAAGTAAAGGTAACTACAAATATTTTAAAGTGACTGAAAGTACCTAGAAGATAATCAGATGCTTAATTATTAATTGCACTTTATACATATACATATATTACTTCTGGTTATAATTTCTAAATTTTGTGTCCTACAATGTCCAATATAATAAATAATTCACTGAAAATCATGAGAACAATTCAGAATAATCTGATACTATTAGCATGTGTTGAATAGTTTTTGTTTTATAATTCATAACAGTTGAGAGGGAATTGGAACGGTTTCGATTCGGGGCACCTGACCAACAGTTATAGGCTAATTGGTTATGATATATTCAACGTTCTGTTGAAAGCCTTTAGCATTTCTCAAGGAGAAAAACTTTATTTTTTACAGCGTTGGTTCTTCGAGGTATCAGAGCTTTGTTTTCATTTGGATTATGAATAGAAGGAATTGTTTTTAAATAATATTTTGCCTATGCATAACATTTTTTACGTATAAATTAAAAAAAAAAAATTAAAACTATTCATTCTGATAAATTTAGTCCTGAAAAATAAATCTGTTGTTTCGTGCAATAATGTTCATTTTTCTTATTTATTTCTCATACCTTGAGTTTTGCATTCTCACAATTTTTCTCAGGACCTGGGATTTGGATGTTGGTCGTGGTTGCTGCGGGAACTCAGAAACAAGACAGACTGGAACATACATGGCTAAGTGCAAACCAGTTCTTGATAAAACATGGCTCCATTATCTGGCAATGTAGATAAGATGAGTACATAACATTGGGAGTTAGCAACAATCGCAATGAGCCCAATGCCGGCTCACTTTCTACCACCGCACATCTGGGTTACCAGGTCGAGCCACTTTCGCTGTTAGTAGGGGTGGAACCTCTAGTTTTACGCAACCATCATCTTTCTGCTGCCAATATGTCTGCCCTTCGAAACTCCTGTCAAAACTAATAAGTCAAATGGAGATATTTAGCTTTCAAAACACACTTTAAGCCCGGGAGTATCAAGATTTCAAAGAACAGACGATAAATCATACATAGCGGTTCCTCGTTGATTATGTATAATAGTGAGTTGGTCGATTTCTGTTTTTTTTTCCGTATTCTCTTATTTTCTCTAATTAATATTCTATAAAAACTAAAATTTTCCCTCGTTCTCCTGCATAGCATTTTCTGTTGGGATATTGTAATTATAATTATTTTTGTTTAGTAATAGCAATATTAATTAAGGAAAAGGAACTCAACTTTGAAATTATTATTGATCAAAAATCAATCGAATAGTTAAGTAGTTTCTCTCATAAAACATATCAGCTGTTATTGTTTGCTGTTAAACGTCTTCATATATACCTAAATATAACTATTATGTAGCTTTTGGTATCTGCAATTACTTATTTTTTCATAATAAAATAAATTATACTTCATTACTCGGAATGTTTATGCTTTCATAACTACTTTTATTTTTTTCTACAATTTTTTTTTTGTACTTTGCTTCTGTATTTGTATTCATTGATATTTTGTATATCTTTTATTTTTTTAGGGTAGATAAATTTCAGATTTTTCTTTTTTTTTTCTTATTAGGTTTTTTTATTATTCTATTATATAATTATTATATAATAATTAATTATCTGATTTATTATTTAATCTTTTCATATTCTTACTTTACGATTTATATTTTCCAGTATATTATAGATAAATACTAATGCTTAAGTAGCTCTTAATTTTTTCACATTTTATTAACTATATCTTATCTTATATAACTATATGTTTGTATTGTATGTTTTTACCCACCAATGTACGCTTATTATTCTTCAGATTTGTTCATTATTTACATTGTTTTCGTTTCTTTCTTTGCTAAGCACCTAGAATGGGTTATTATTAATATTATTTCCGGTTTACCCCTCTTTAATGACTTAGAGTTATTGAAAAAAATAAATGAAGTAAATTATATCTTTGTAGTATTATAGTTCTTTTTTTTTTTTTTTAATTCGAAGTATACAAACTTTTTTAATATCACTGATTTACTCATTTTTTTTATTTGAACTGGGTATGGATTAAAGAACAATCCGAAATTTTTCTATTGTGTTTCATAAGCTAAATCGATATTTATTTTATTACACAACAAAAACCCTAGATTCTGTCAATATCAAATCATGTAATAGAGGAACGTTGTGCTTTGGTTTTATGTTATAAAATAAAAAAAATATTGATATGGTATATAAAACTTTAAAAAAAGTTTGGTTCTTTATTGTATATGTGGGTTCAATGAGGTTATATAAAAAATAAATACATAAATGTGTAAATAAGATAACTAATTTGTCCCGCATAAACCATAAAATTTAAAATACAACATTCCTGCCCCACAGTATCCTTTAGTAATACTACACTTATTCCTGTCGGTCAAATCTGTTACCTAGGACCACATCTGGACTAGCGATTAACTTATAATCCTTATACTGGCTGAAAAGACAAGAAACCGCTCGTCGATTACAAAACTCAGTAGACAAACGGTCTAATCTTCCTACTAATTACAAAAGACTCATTTATATGACTAAGAAGGCCTTTCTGGGTTCAGAGAGTAGAACTTTGGGGTTCAACTGAACCATCGAATTCTTCTCGTATCCAATCCTTACAATCCAATATTCTTTGTAAAATCCTTAATGTTTCATCACATGCTGTCGATTTGTTCAGAACCCGATACCAATCCTTAAATAATTAACTTCCCAATCACCCAAACCCTTTTGTTTCTGACCTGGCTTTTCCTTCATCACCTGATAATCCTCCTTGGCGTCTGAAAAGAAAATGGTCTCGAGATCTTCTCCTCTAGAAATGTTACTGGAGTTCTATCAATGTGTAGATTCTTCACATGTATCCATCATACCATTATATAACAAACATCAAATTTATTTGTTGTATATATTTTAATACAGTTGTATATCAATTATTTTATTAATATCAATAAACGATTTTTTTTTTAAATACAATATGTAATAAAAGTAATTAAATGGTGTACTTTTTTCTCCTTTTTTGGGAGGAAGAATTGGGCTAAAAATCACATGCAGTTTTACTTTTCATTAATTTTAGACGTTTTCATTATTGCCCTATTAATTCCATTTGCTTCGAAAATTGTGAGTACTAGATAAGAAATGTAGCCGGGCGACTGGAAGGCCGTCGCAGCTGTGTGGGTTCTGTTGGATCCGAGCAGATCCAGTAGCCATTACTGCGCTGGCCTACTTACCCCACTTAAGTTAATTGAATCGGAGAGTTTCCTTTTATTTTCCTTTAAATTTTCTCGTAGCAGAATGAGGGGTTGGTGGCAGTATTTTCATTACTTTCTCCCGCCGTGGGAACGTAACGGTATTTATCGATCCGCTACCGTACACAGCGAGTGGGAGGGGGATATGCCATGTCCTATTAAGATGCAATGTGTGTTTATGGCTTGCACCGTTTCGGTATAACCCTCTCGTGTCGCTAACGTTTACGGAAAATTTCAAACGAACCTGTTTAATATGATTGAAATCCATTAAGGGGACTTGCAAATATTAAATGCATTTATGTTGTCATATTGATCCAGTCTAGACCTTTATTCATTGCATATATTTTATCTACGATTCAGTACGAAGACTGAAAATGTTTTAGTTAACTATCTAAGGTTAATATGTACACTTTTCCAAGGTAACGAGTTTTTTACAAATATTCTGCAGCTAATATTTGTTCAATTTATATAAAAATTAATAATTTTCCTTTGCCAGACAGGTGTTACAGATAATTTTTTTTTATAAAAAATTTACTTATGTAAATGAATTTGCTTCCATGTAGTACGTGTAATAATAATTTTCCAAAAGTGAAATTATTGACTTTTGATAAAAAAAAAAGGTAAGTGTGGTTACAACGAATTTTCACTGTACACTACACTAATTACTGTACTGGTTTATTTATTTATTTTTAAGAAGCATTATGAGCTTGGTAAAAATAATTTATTGAGCTCAGCAGGTCAAAAAATATCGCTTAACATTGTCTAGTAGAAATATTAATGAAAAAATTAAATCTGCTATTACATTATTTTGTTCAAATTTACTAGTTATATATTTTTACTGCACATATATGCTTTTAAAAAACTAAACGGAAAAATACTGGCTAAACTGTTTAGTCAGAATCTCTGCCTTTACTCCCTGATGAAGACCTGAAATTCAGGACGAAACGTTGGCATGGATAAATATTTTTTATTTATTTGCTGACCGCACCGCACGACTATCCTCTCTACATGTTTACAATACGTTTTTCTGTTTGCTTAAGATTCACTTTAAATAGTAATTGATCTAAAGATTAATATAACTTTTTTAGTATTTTTCAAAACATGTAACTAATTAAATAATACAAAAATAATCAACAAATATCCCAAAAATCTTAAGCGTCTTAAAATTTTAAGAACGGCGACTCCTATAAAGTGACTCACTAATTTGAAAATAGAATCTGAATGCTATTTTTGAAAAATGCTTGGGTTTAGCGCTCCGTCTAATTTTAGTTTTATATCTTATAATAAAATTGTCAATTTTGTCGTCTTGTGGCTTGTTGCTTAGCACAGGTTTAGGAATAAACACCCGGGAATGACGAATGCATCTCTCCATATGTCATGTATCTGTCTAGAGTAAGGCGACAAATTGTTGAAGTCACCCCCTTGAATGACCAGAGATTTAGCTGTTTACTTTATTTCGCCCTGGACTAAGAAAAACTTGTATCGTCCGGATGAAAAAAAAATTATTCCAATGGTTCATTCAGGAATATTTAAAGAATTCCTGATTGTATTATAGTTAATCCACTAAATAAGTACATTTACATTTTTAGTCAATCTTTATTCTCTATCAAAATAACTAAATATGTATTGA
>NW_027105162.1:351110-387530 GCF_000696795.3 Halyomorpha halys | reverse complement strand
TATTGTGATCCCTACGAACCATGAAGAGTGCCTTGTTTATTATTTGAGGAAGGAAATACTATTTCATGAACAAGGCTTATCTAGAGATAGAACACGGTTAATATCCACGCTCAATCACATGGTTTCTACCATTCCTAACCAATTTAAGGGTCCGATAACAACTTGAGGTAGATCAGAAAATAAACTTTTGATCAAAGCAGAACTGGAACCTGGGTCAGTTTTTTATGTTCGTTAAATTTCAGACCTACATAGATTTAATAATAATAAATTTTTGTTATTTAATTTCTCGATTTTTTAAAATAATTTATATTCTACTGGTTAACGAGTGTAATGAGTACCAGTTATAGTTATCATCTTCTTAAAACCATCCAAGTATATCTCTGATACTATCTTGTTATACGTTTTTGTGTGGTTATCTTAAGTCAAACTTCTGCTTCTTCTATAAGGTGTTGTGTTGTGTGACCAACCATAAAGACATATTTCCAAAATATTTCTTTATTAAAGATACTTGTAAAGTTTTGAGGAAAAACAACAACATATATGAATATTATGCTGTATTTTACAGAGTATTTTTCCTTACTTTATTAAAACATTTTTGAGTCAACACCTTCTTTTTATAGATATCCATGATTCTATGTTCCTTTCTTAATAAAAATATCTGAAAAAAAAATTTTTTTTATTCGAAACTAATCATTTTACAACTCACTGTTATTGTTACAACTTTCGCCCATTATGTGTGTTAACTTTGATATCATTATTTTTTTATTTTTTGTTATATTCTATTTTACCTTTACAATCACCTGATGGGACGTGGACCATTATCTTGTGTGCGTTCGTTAAACGAATCCCTTAAAGCTATTACTAAAAAATATAACGCCGGCGACAGATTTTTTAAGGCCCTTACAAACAGCAAACGCCGCTCTGATACAGGGGAACTTTATGGAAATAGCCCGGCCACGATAAAGGGCTTTTGTATATATTGCAGGGGGGCCCGAGCCCAAACCACATACACAGGACACAGGTTTTCATTTAGTCACTTTTCCTTTTCAAAATGTAACTAAACGTCCTGTTTTCTGAATGCTCACTAACTCATTCAGGGCCTTTGAGCTCATTTATCGTTAAATTGATTCGTTAACAGAATCCGAACTTTATGAAATATGCACTAAGCTACCCTAATAATCGTATATACAATTAACTAAATTATGAATGAATAAACATGCGTAACTAAAGGGGACTTTATACTATTTAGCCAAAAAATTAATGCTTCATGGCTTAGACATCTCGAAAGTATTTTCAATCAGAAAAAAAATTATTCAGGTATTCTAAACTACTCAGTGATGGTTGTGACGAGATGTATCTATAATGACACCTTGAATTTTATTATTTATTAATGTACTAATATCATATTGTTGATTTATGGATTTAGGGTGTAACTCACCTTAAGCAACGTTGTGTTCTTAAAACTAATAATTGATGCATTATTTTTTTGATTGAATAATATATATATATATATATTAATAAATTTTTTATTAATGCTAATTATTCGATGTCGAATTATTCGATTATCTTTTGCATAAGGTTGCGAACTCCTAAATATGCATGAGTTGTTAAATATGTAGGATTATGAAATTGTCAATTTCATTTTAATAGAATATTCATATATATTGTGACAGCATCAATTGAATGCAGTAAAGTTACTTAAATTATTATTAATAATCTCTGAAATCTCTAGGTTTGTTATTCTTTGTTATATCTTTATAATAATAATAAAACTTTAATGAACCCGAAGGTTCTATGCTGATTGCCACAATACCACTAATTGTTCTCTGTTATATCTTTATGACATTTAACAATATCTATAATAAATCAACCCTTCATCCTAGAACCATCGCGTAAGTCAGAAAAAATATAATAGATATTCTATAAGAAGTCATCAGAATGATCCATTGTATTATTTTATTTTTCATATATATTACATTTTATAATAATCATATTTATTATTATTATCGAAGTATTAAAGTATAAGCGAAAATAAGCCATATTGTCATTTAAAATTGTTGAAAATATGCACTTTTTTATTATAATCAAAAACTAATTACTAAATTTTCAAAAATTATTTAAAGAGTACCTAGAAATCCACATATTAAACGGCAATTAAAAGAAAATATCGATATTTCTAAACTTAAAAATAAATATTTAAAAAATAAAATACAATTGTGATTAATATTCATAATTATCTATTACCAAGAAAAAAAATTATAATATTAGCCTTCTAGGTGTTAATTTCTCTTGTACTCTAGAAGCTAAATCTATATTTTATTAATTTTTAATAACTCATAACTAATTATATCCACTTACGAATAATATATTTTAAACATAGAAAATAATCAAATTTAATATCTGTTAATTTCAGTGCCCTTCAAAAATTCATATCGTAAAATGAAACTATATTTTAAATTTTTATTGATTAAAAAACTCATTAGTTTCATATTTCGTATAAACTTGGGTGTTTGAAAATATTTCAATAAGATTACATTGGATATTTGATGCTATGATATATAAAATAATAGTAATTATGATACATAATTAAAAATTCTCTGAGTTATAATAAGGGCAACTGTGGGGTATTTGTGAACCAGAAAGGCTAGCACACAACGACCACTGGTAGTGACAGGGACTTCATAGGTCAGATCCTTTCTGATAGCAAACATTTTTTTTTAGGGCTCTTCTCTTCATAGCCCCTGTAGAATTGAAAAAAGAACATGAAACTGTCATCAACTTTGGTTTTCCTCTTTTCTAACATTTATGTTAGTTTTGATCTAGGCTGGTTTTTAAGTAGTCAGAGCTAATGGAAAATATATAAATAAAACAAAATTGATGCTAGGTTTTAATCAACCCCTCCTGCACTATCACATTCTCTTTCAACATAATATTTATTTGTTTAAACACTGTTGCTTATGATTATAAACTGAATAAAGGTACAATTTAAATTTAAATAAAATATCTTCAGTATTTAACTAACTTATTTCTGCAATAGAAATTTTTTTTTTCTGTTTTTAAATTTATAAATAAATAAATGTTCAAAAATTACAACACAAGATTTTAATCTGAATAGATACAGTATAAAACTTTATTTTTTATCTCTAGTCTAGAACATGTATAATAAGAATGATCGAAATTATAAGTTTTCCTTGGTCACATTAATTATCGATTAAATTTCACTCATTTACTCATGTAAATATATTCTCATTAAAAATTGCCGAAATGTAAGATGTTTTGATTTACGTTTATTGTTAGTAACAGAGACCGAAGTATTCCCATATTTTTAACAATTATTTTGTTCATTTAGTTATGCATTAACGTCAGATATGAATATATTTGAAATGAATAGTTCAATTAATTAATATTTCAGTAAAACATAGCCATGAAAATACCCAGTGTATTGAATTTTCCCTTCTTAAAGAACACTGATGATAATGTAGTTTGTTTGACCTAAACTATAAACTGTATCTGTTATTGACGTATAAAAATATATTTTTCATGCTAGAATTAAAATTAAACTATTCATGTCTTATAATTATATTCGAGTTACGGTTACAAATATAATGTTTGCAAAATAATAATTATATCAATAACAATTACTTTTTCATATTTCTTATTTTAAAAAGTTTTCTTATACTTGAAAAATTTAAACAAATCTCATAAAAACAAATTATTGATGTAATTCTATCACTATTTAAAAAATATATATATAATTTTGTAAAAAAAAAATGCAGCTATTGTTCCTTTCTCTCGTTTGACAAATCGTCCTGAATATACCATCACGTTTAATTCACTGCCTATGCAATATCTCACCGACGTTTCGAACTCATTTTTTATTCAGAACCTGGTCTTGTTTATACAGTTCGTTTCGACTGTTCTGCATTAATTCTTATACTTCCAAGAAAAGTGTTTGTTTGACCTAAAGTATAAAGAGGGGCCTACGAGAGTTTTTTAAAGGCGGCCACACTGAAGACTCTGTATAAATTATTATCTGGTGTGAGCTTGAAAAGGCTCGAGTGGTGGGGTAATCTCAAACTGGGTCAGTATTCCCACAAGCTATATTTTACATTTAGTTGTCAAACAATTTTATCGCCACAGCTGTGTAATATATAACTCCAATTTAATGACTGTTATAGTATCAGATATGAAGTTATTCTACAATATGTGATTTTTGAAATGGATAATAAATCAAACCACAAAATTATATTTTTGATTAATGACTGCTGAAATCATATGATCAAATAATACACCAAAATTTAAACTAAAATATACTTATTTTACAAATACAAATTTATTTTTATATTTTATTTATGAAACTTTACTTTTTCATAATGAAAAAAATTGTTATGATAATGAACCCTAAAGCACAGGAAGTACTTTATTTAGAAAAACTTTAAAATCTTCTATAATAAAATTATCAAGAGAAGAAATCAATTCGAACTACATTCTATTTTATGTTGATCCACTGTCAGATATATCATATATTTATATTTTTAACTTTTTATTTTATATATATTTAAAATATTTAATGAGGTTGGCAGGCGTAACAAATAATATTAATTAAATGACATCGAGCTGGTTCGTGGTGATTAAAGTTTCGTTAATAAAGCAATTAAATATTCCTCCAAATTTAAATTTGTCACTCCATTTTATTTATTTATTTAATAATCATTTTCAACAAAAAAAAATGCTTTGTATATTATAGTGAAGGAAAATGGAATCTGAAAGCAATTAAAAATTTACAGTTTTTATTTATTTGTAATTCGATGTTTTTTCTCGATAAAAGCTGACAATTTTCTTAAAAATACTTACTGATTTGGTTATTTACAGTTATCTTTTAAATAATTTATTCGACTATTATGCAAGAAAATTTAAAGTTTTTTTTTCTGTACATTTATTAAATAATTTAATCTATATTTCTCTCTGAACAGGAGACATTGATGTAATCCTAATAATACAATAGGAATTTATTGACATAACAAGTCAATATCTTAATTTATTGAAATTAATTGTGTGTTATATAATGAATTTCGATGTATATAAATACCGCTGTATTATGAGGGCTTAGCTGGCGATAAAAACAAATAATAATAATAAATTAATAAATATAATTTAAAGAAAACTCACTTCGGAAGAACAAAAAAACTTTTTTTTGTCTACTAAGAGAAAAAAATGAAAGATCATTTGTAGTCTTCATTTAAGTTATAAATATCTAAAGAAATTATTTTAAATTAATCTAATTCATTTATCTTCATCATATATTAATGTACATATAACATTTTTTCGGAATACATTTTAATTAACACCTTATATATAAGTTAGATAAGTATTAGAGGTTTTTCTTTTATACAATCCGGATTAACCAAATCTCACTCGTTACCGGCGATTTCTCGGGCCCAACTTGAACAGATAAGTGGGGTTCTACTGTATAATAAATTAGCCACACCCATCTCCCAATATTCTTGAATGTTTTTAGTTAATTGATGTATTATCAGCTCGGATTAAAAAATATTATATAACATTTAATTTATTGGAACGAATCCAGTTATATCAACTGTTGCATAATCCAGAGTGCCCTCAAAACCCTATGCGATAATTTAGATAATCCAATGATCATGATCTTGCATTTATAAATGCGTTTATGAAATGTACATGATAATGCAGCTCGTAAAAGATTATAACCGTTTCTTTATTAATTACAATGTTTATTTACAAACTATAAATTAGAATGAATGTGCTGTTGAATTCGGATTTACTATATCCCAACACCGGTAATTCCTAATTTTCGCTCCTCTATTTTATATTATTACTAGGAAAGGTGGTTTTAATCCCCACTCCTTCACTCTCTCTCTCTCTTACTCATACTCTCTCTCCGTATTTTCTCACTCACTCTCACGATAATATTTATATATTTAACTTTAATGTTGTTCTTTTTTTATGCCTCCTAATTTTTAATTCATTATTTAAATTATTGAAGCTTTAAAATTATTTATACTTAAAAATTCAAAGTCATAAAAATAGATAGTAAAAAAATCCCCTGTTCATTCTGTAGGGACTACTGCACTCATCCTCCTAGACAACGGAGGTTGTGGACGGATATTATTATGAAGATTACTTTTATTTATATTTTCTATATCTCTATTATTCTATATTATATTACTATTATCTATAGTATCCTCCCTCACTTCACATCTGCAATCCGTATTAGACATCCATGCTCCTCTCAAAACCCGAACCTTACACCTTACGCTGTCCAACTGCACCTTGGCTCACTTCGGGAATAAATCCAATCATGATACAAAAAAAAAGCAGCTAGACGCAAATTTCGTCCGATCCACCTGTCTGCAGAGTATACAAATTTTAAACTACTCCGTATTGCAACCCAATTAGCAGTTCGACGTGCTAAATCCCTTCACATTCATCGTACCCTCTCCAATGCTCCCAATCCCAAATTCAAGTGGAAAATACTCCAAAATTTATCCCTACCAGAATCCAATAACCTCAGCTCTATTCCAATAACACATGAAGATCTCAAGAACTATTTCACATGCCATGCTACTGATCCATCATTCTTTCCTTCTTTCTAAATAACACCTTCAATCCAGAACACTTCATTTTTCCCAACATATGTTACGAAGAACCACCATTCTAAGATCTCATAGATTCCTGTTAAATTGATAAAATCCCGTCTTCCAGTCCTTATTCCCGTACTTTATCATATGTATAATTTTTCTTTTCTAAATTCCACATTTCCTTCTCATTGAAGAACCGTTTTAGTTCGACCATTAAATAAAATCCCAAATCCTTCTTCACCTAATGACTTCTGCCCTATTTCTCTCCTTTCTAACCCTTCAAAACCGCTAGAACGCCTTGTTCAAAACCAACTCTCAAACTTCTTAGAAGAACGTTCCCTCATCAGTCCCTTCCAATCCGGCTTTCGACTTGGCTATTCAACACAATCCGAGCTCCTTGAAATAATCCACGACCCCCAGACTGCCATGGAACATCAAAACCTAACTATCCTCATCCTTCTTACCAAACTAAGAAATCTTCCTCTATCCAACAGTGCTTTGCGCTGGTTTCAATCCTTCCTTTCCGATCGTTTCCAGTACGTAGTGGTTTCTGATAAACCTGCATAAGGAATGACTCGACCCTGTGGTATCCCTCAGGGTTCATCGCTATCCCCCATCCTTTTCGGTATTTACATCAATCACCTTCCCATCCTTATCCGACATTTTCAATACCAATTTGTACGCTGATGATTTCCTCCCCCCCCCCCTCATACGTAATTAAATCAAAACTTAAATTAATTAATTTTTTTTTTATTTTCCTACTTCTACTTTTTTAGTTGGGTTCATCTGTAGAGTGAATAAATCATAAATGAATAAAATAAATCGCACCAGAAATGATTAGTGCTTATAAATGAGATTCTACTGCTCTGATTTTATTATTTATAGTTGTCATAAATTTTTCATTGTTTAAATAATACATTTATTTAGATAACAGAAATTTTAATAAAATTGGCCGGGAGTCCCATCCTGATATGGCTGATATCTCTCTCCCTGATACAACCTTTCATTTATTATTAATTTATTCCCCATTATTTTTATAAGTTATTGTTTAACGTTTTATTGAACATTTTCCATTAATATAACCAAAATTAGACTTGATACATAAGCTATATAACATAACTTGTACTTAAATTATGAATTGGTATAACTTAAATATAGGCTTAGGGTAGGAGCTATACTACTACAGAGGCAAGAATAAGTAATTTATTATATAGAAAGTTTTAATTACATTGATTGTTTTATATTTCTTCTACAACTACTAAATCATATTTTTACTGTACTATTTCTTTTTTAGTTATACTTAAATATAGACTATTCATCTAAGTAACTTGAAAATTATTCCTAATTATAATTGAATATAATTATTAAACTTTTTTTGTTTACTTGTTACAATTATCATCTTTCATTTTCGTCGAAAATTCAATAAAACGTGGCGATGACTAATTTCCTAAGCATCTAACAAAGATTAGTAAATTTGATTTTTAAGAGTCAAACAAATATTAAGAAAGCGATGATAACACTCCTTTATACGATTTATGTATACAATAGCGGATTTATTCAGTATTTGTGGCGGCTTACAGCATTGAAAGATATAATGCCTGGAGGGCTTTATGGAAATCGGTATAGGGACGACATACTTCGAGGCTAAGCCGGCACCAGAGAACGGCGATACCACGGGCCGCTCCCGGTGGTAAATAATTCTGATAAAAGGTTTGCCGCCTTACTGGGGTAGTTTATCTTTAAAGGATACCTTTTCAAATTAAAATACTGTGGGCGAGGGGCCCTACCGTGTTTCCCCCACCGACTAAACCCCCAACGGTCATACAGTAGAAATTATTACCCTCTACTTGGGAAGCAAGCAAATTACTCCGTTGAAATAAATTATGGAAATTTTATGATTCTTCGAAGATGAAAAATGGTAATTTCGTTAGTACATTACTGAAAAAGGGGTTCACTATTTTTCGGTAAGCACATTTTTTCCTCAATTATCCGTCTGATTGAAACAATATATCATTTAATTAATCACTCACTACGACAAATATTTTAATTATAATCTGATAAACATAATAAAATGTTTATATGCATTTTCAACCCTTACTTAATTGCAATAAAAAAAAAATTTACACAAGTATGTTTATAAATTAGGACAACTTAAAAACAATGCGGGCTATTCTAGTTTAAACGAAATTTCGGGTGATAAATATGTTGTTTTTTATTCATTTATAAACAAAAATGATGTTAGTGATATTTATTAAATTAATTACCAAAAAAGATTATTTATACGATAGATATTACTACTGTTTATGTTGAATGTTTTTTTTGTCAGCCCCATGGGTGCATGGGGTTGATATCATAAGTAAAATGGGTTGAATCTTTTTCTGCAATCTGTTGATACATCATGCATGTCGAAAGTATCAATTACAACCTTACTTGTAGAATTGCAATGTTATACATAAAGCGAAAATAAACTTGAGATTTAAAATTTTATAATTGTTTCTAAAAATTAGTTCAAACGTGTCTGAAAACCATAGAAAGAGAAGGTAAACAAAAAAATCAATCTCGTATTTTTACAAGAATTATGGCTAATTATTTATAATTGTAGTTAATTACTTGGGATTTTTTTCGACAATTATATATATATTAACTTTTAATAATTTCTTAAAATGATTATTAAATACGGATTGTTATATTAATCAGGTAGTGTGATGAATAGAAACTTTCATTATCGAACTAAGATTTTTTTATATTCTTGGACGTTTCTGAGTTTCGTTTCCCCATTTTATGTTTTGTTTTTTTACATTGAATTCTTATTCGTCGGATAATTATCTAAAGTCAATTTACTGAAATTATTTTTATACATTTCATATATTATAAACATCTGTGTCTAGGAGTTTCATTTTTATCTAAACCTTGTCATGTCTGGGCACCCAGAACCATCAATAAATTTAAAACAATGCAATGCTTAGTTTAGGACATGAAAAGTTTTTCATTTATTATGTTGTATCTATGGAGTTCAGGTAACGTAGAATATAGCTTCATCCGCTCAAGTATTTTTGACAATTATGCTTTTACAAAATTCATACGCGTAAAATAAGATATATTATGCAATAATATGTTCTATTTTAATGCAAACATTTTTTCTAAACCATAAATACTATGGATGTAGTTAACATGCCACACATCTATTACCAGGATTATTTATGAATAAAACTTCTATCATACCCAATTATGAGGTTAGCTTCAACTTGTTCGAAGATTTCATCAGCCGCTACATTAATATGTGAAGATGGCACGTCGGTGATATACCACGGCACTTATAATCATTGTTAATATACTATTGAAATAACATGATGGGGAACCAGGTAGAATTCTAAAATAGCTTGTGCCTTATTATTTTCGATTTAAACTTGTATGGGCTCGCTCATATCTTTTGGTAACGTTTAATATTTTATCAATTCCTTTGATTTACTCCGATTTGGAAATGTCACAGTCTTCCAAACCATAATGTCCAATATATAATACTCTTACACATACTAAATACGCTTTACTTTTATGTACATGTGTATGTGTGTAATTAGAATATTAAGTTTGATTCTTTTTTTTTTATAAGAACGTATTATTTTTATAATAATTTTTTTTAGTGAAAGAAATATTTTTATTTTTAATTTTATAATAATATAACATTTTTGTCAATGCCTGTCAAAAGTTGAAGACCATTTTTTTCTTTAAAAAAATTTAAAATGAATAATACGTGACTAATAAAGTTATTCAAAAGAACAACTTATACAGAAGAAGTACTTGCAATAATAATAATACAATTTTAGGGGGGACCTAGTGAATAAATTAGTGAAGAATGATTCTGACACGACTGGTCACGTGGCGACAAAGTGAACCTAGTATTTTTGGAGAAAAGGAAATTTTAAATTATTTTTTTGATGGATCAAATTAAGAATTTGTATCTTAATCTATTCAGTCAAAAAATAAATACGACGTTGTAATTATCCTGAAAAAGAGAACGTTAAATTTTATTTTTAGTCAAGTTAGTGGAAATGTACTTATCACTAATGTAAAGTGAGCGATACAAATAAGAAACAGCTTACGATCTGTTTTTTTATTTGTCAATATTGTGTTTATAGATTAAACGTTTTTTTTTTTATTTTATTTATTTATTTATTTATTTTTTTAATAGTTCTTAAATAAACTTCTGTTCTGGTGTAGTAGCAATAGTAGTAAATGATTAAGAACAGTGTTCAAAATTTATGTGTAATAAATATGTATAGCAACAGTTCGTCCTTTTAATCGTTACCCTAGGTCAATAATTTAGTTAAATATTTAATCAGACAAGTTCAAAACGTTTATAGGTAGACGTTACCATCTTCTATGATGTAACTTCATAAAAATATTGGGGTCGAAGTGGTTATTCCCTCAAACGTCGTTTATTATTAACGCTGGCCTCAATGGCTGGAGTAGTAAATGACTCAAGTTTAAATTGAACCGGGGTAACTTGAAGGACCCATGTTGTGTACATAAGTCAGATAGGACAAGATATTCTTGAGGATTAAGTCTTAGTTTATAAGCTGTCCCTTGGCTAATGTGTTCTCTCTGTTTACAGTTAACCTCACCGGCCCCGGGAGAGTTGATATGTCATCTTTCGACCTTCTGAAAGTTCTTGGGACTGGAGGTAAGCCACATCTGTGTATATTTATACATATAGTAACTAAGTTAATGATTATTGAACGTATTCGATAACAATAAAAATTATTTTTCGTGCCTGGAATACTACAATTTAACAAAAGATAATGAAACAGTACTGGAATTGGGAAAGATCGAGCGGTCTCTGCTTTTCCAGTCAGAATCAGATATTTTTCTTTTTCTTTTATTTATTCACAAAATCCTTAAAAATAATTTGTATCTATCTATTGTTTTTCATGGCTAATAATGAGAACTGTTTATTTTTGTCAAATTAAGAAAATTAAAGATGCTTTAGAGGAAGATTTTTTTTTAAAATTGTCATTTAGGCCCTGCCTGACTATTTTATGATGATGAAACCTATTGGAAATTAAAGGCTCTGTACATTGACATTCCGAGTTTAATCAAAATCATTAAAGTCGTTTTTGAGTAAATCGAAACAATATGAAATTCTATAAAAAAAATTGTGATTCTATTAAGTTTTGAGATTTAAGAAAAAAATATACATATATTTATTTGATTATTTAAATCGTGACTTTGTTTAATATAACCGTTATTTTTCTAAATAGTTTAATCTTCATCGTTATTATTTTAAGTATAGAAATTTCGATTCCATATTGAATTTAATAAATACACGTTATCTCGATAAATTTAAATTATATACAGAACTTAATTTTTCCTCAAAATTAAATTATACTGTTTTCTGTTTCCTTTCTTAGGAGAAAATAAAGTGTTATTATTAATTTGTTAAATTTATCAAACTTTTATGACATTTACTCACAGTAAAATAGTTTATTTTTTTTTTAGCCATGAGATTATTTAACGATGATGTTATCTTTATAAGATATTTGTAGTTTCTAGAAGGTTTTTGCCTTTTGATCAATTAGAACAGTTAATTTTGTAGAAACTTAATTTACGGGGTGCTCTTGAGCGATTCAATGTATTCACAGTAATTTTTGTTGAAATTTGAATTTTGAAAGTTGCTGTATTGGACAAGTCTCTACAAAGTGGTGAGTTCTTTGTGGTGTAGTTCTGCTATTAGCATGATATGTGGTCTAGCTCAAGAGATTATTCTTGGGCGGTTCATTATTCACCGAGTTCTTGGAATCGATACTTATACTATTCTGCACCACAAAGTTTTTTGAGCTATAAATTTTTTATAACGTCTTTCAGAAGACTAAAAAGATATTAATATCTTGAAGGCATAGTAGTTTGTAATTAGCAAGTTGAGCATTTTGTCCAATTATAAACTTAAATTAGTTGCTATACACCTATTTTGAGGAAAGAATTTTTTTTTTATATAAATTGAATTTCTTAGTTTTTTTACATTATAAAAAAATATAAGAGAAACCATAGTAAACATTTTATGTATATATAAAAATTAAATGATTCACTCCCCAAAGTTAAAGATAATGTTCCTTCCAACTATGTGAAAATAAAAGAAACATAATGATATAATATTTGTTTTCTTTTTATAATTCTAAAAAATAAATAAATAAATAATAAAAAAAAGTCTTACGTTGCAGTATAAGAATAATAGTACAACATACATTAAATTTAGAAAAGGCAAAAAAAGTTATACGAAAAAAATTATCTTATAAACCGATACTGAATGGTCTCTATACTAATATCATAAAAGAATATAATAATATGAAATTAACGATCTGCAAAAATAGTTTAACAATATAAATTATAATAGTAAAAAAAATACATAATTTGTAAATAAATATAACCTATTATTTAAAAATATATAATGTACAGAAGGACGGTGACAACAA
Source organism: Halyomorpha halys (assembly GCF_000696795.3). Classification (NCBI taxonomy): domain Eukaryota; kingdom Metazoa; phylum Arthropoda; class Insecta; order Hemiptera; family Pentatomidae; genus Halyomorpha; species Halyomorpha halys. Next base: position 374,449 of record NW_027105162.1, on the reverse strand, counting down.
AAATAGAGGGAAGTACCTAGGAGTATTTAAGATTATTGTTTAATACCTCAAGTAATGTATATTTATTCCTACGATTTTAACTCGCTAAATGTTTATTTATAAATATATAAATACATTTTTCTTTGTGTAGGTTTTTCATTATAATTTTTCTATTATAATCGCCTAATATTTTGGAAGATTCACAAATTAAATACAATTTTTATTATATGTAACCTAACAATGAAAACAAAAATTTAAAGCCTATCTAGATATATCAATATTAATATTTTTAATTTGACAGATATTTTAAAATGTAATTTTATTAATTTGTTTTATGGAAAACAGTGCCTTAAAAAATAAAAAAATAACATAGTCTTGTAAATTACAGTGTGTTCAATTTAATTAATTAATTGTATTATAGTGTACAGTTAAAATTTGTTTGATCTGACTTCATTTATTTGATAATTACTTTTATGAAAATAATTAAATTTCAGATCTGAAATTTTTGTATTATAATGTTGAATGAAGGCTTTTCAATATTCAAATCATATTTTTTCCTACGTTAAATAATTCATGAATATAATTGAAATTTATCAAATCTTTGATTGAAGTTTTAATTAATTTTTTAAAAAACAGGGACTTGGAGCAGTTATGGTGGTCCCATGTGACCAGTGGCGACCGCATCACTTTCACAAGGGAAACTCACTTTAACGTTGTACAATGTAAACCTATTGAGAGTTTCTGCTCCGTCAACCGTGCTTGGAAAAAATTCTCCCCGTCAGGAATTTCGCAATAGGGAAAAGAGATGTATTGTTTTATTGTTTATAAAGGGGAGGGAGGTAGCATTTGGTGTCAATCTTTTAACAGTGCTTTGCCTTTTCTGTAACATTTATGATTTGTTTCATAACTTTTTATGTTTTCGAAAATCCAGTATCTTTTTGTGGTTATTAACAGGTATAAAATATGCTCAAGGTTATACCTTTAAACCTTAAATGTTTAAGGTTTTTTTCCCGAAATTATATATTTAAACCGAGATACTAACGAAGACTTTGTTAAGAATATCATTAAATTGCGGTGGATTTCATTGAAAATGGTAATTTGCATTGTCTCAAGTCATTTGTGTTACCATGAAAAATATTATATAGACATATTTCTCCAAAAGAAAAATATTTTATTTCTCATTAAAAGTTAGGGCTGACAGGTGGTTAAGGAAGTCGGTACTTATCTCAGGCCGACGATTATGTTGTTTTTACTAAATTTAATTCTCTGTAATCTTGATTATGATTTTAAAAACACCTGGAAGCGATGTTTTAATTAATTCAAAGTTATGTCTAATTTATTCGATTTTTTATGTCATATAGAAATTTTCAAAAGTTTCTTTTCAGTTTTATTGTCCGCTGGTTGTAATCCATTGGTTATTTCACTGATTATCGTTAATAATGCTAAGTACATCTTTAAATATTATTATTAATACCATAGCTTACAATTATTTATTGTAATATCGTGTTTAATTTATCTAAATGTGTGTAATTAAAAAAATAAATTATTATATATTTCTAGATTTTCTCCATAATTCAAGGTTGGATATGTGTACCTCTTTTATTCTCCATTTGGTTATGTCAAGGAACTATTGCTAGAAAAGGGGTTCAAGATACTCCGCTTAGTAACACTTCATCTTCTAATTTACTTTGATATCTATTTCTTGATGATTTTTAGAATATTTAAGACTTTTTATTTATAAAAAATCTTTGAAACATTTCTTTTTTAAATTAACCGTTTTTTTTTTGTTTTTTTATATATATCAAATATTCCATACTGAGGTTTTGGAGCCGATATAAACCAACACCTTTGGATTTCCAATTGATATAACAAATAAAATTGACATCTGGTTTTGCAATACCCGCAGTACTGATTATGGAAACCTACAGACAGATATTACATAGATATGTTATCTGTTTTTGTAAACCTTTAAAAAAAGTTTAAGCTCTGTATTCGGCTTTTAACTTATAATTGCAAAATATTTTAATGTACTCACTTATCAATAGATTTGAAGATGTTAATGAACTAAATCCACCAATTCTAACTGTTAATTAAGAAAAAAATAAAAAATTATGCTTTCATATCCTTTGGTCTCTGATCATTAGTATCTGATATAATAGTCCCCGAATATCTGCACCAGGTTGTGTTAAAACAGGCGTGAAGAATCAGGAGCAGCTTTCACTCGGAGTTGAACACCACCACAGCGGAGCTATAGCGGGTTTTATCTCTCGCATTATTTAGCATTCTTAACTGTTCTCAATCCTTCATACCATCTGTATTTCTCCATTATATCAGATAAATAAATAATTTAAAATATTAGTTTTGGCGTTATATTTTTTTATAAAAGTGATAATCTAACTTTAAATTGAGGTCTTTATTTTTTAAAAAATATTTTCCAAACAGAAAGTGAGAGACGAAATTTTATAAAGTGTTTATAATACTTAACTTAAAAACTAATTAAAATAGTGGAGTTACGAGTAGGTATATATATATAAAAAAAAAGTACGGTAAATACCATTAGAAGAAGATAGTTTAACATATGAAGAAGATTTTATGAAGATAATTCGAATGGCGGTCAATGAAGGTATGAAGTAGTAAAATAAATTCGTCAGGTCTAAATAAAAACGATGTAAGATGTGACAAGAATTTTATAATACATATAGAAAGAGAGTAAAAAAATTACAAAATATTTTTTAAAACAGAAAAAAGAAAGAGACAAATTAAGTTAATAAAATATAAATATGAATGTCTAGGGAGCTATATAATATATAGGGGGGTAATATAGGTCTAGAGTAATAAAAAGTAGAACAATACTTATTAGAAATAGTAAGAAATTTGGTGATATTTAAAAACCAAGTAAATATTAAATATAAGAAGGTAGTCAGGGTTGCGGTAAAACAAAAGAACAAATAGTTTATAACTATTTTAATGTCTTGTTCAACCTTTCGCTTTGAACAGCCCTGATGAACCCCAGCAAAGTGAGGCGAAACGTCGGACATTAAAATAGTTATGAACTATTTTTTCTTTTTTTTTACCGCAATCCTGACCATCTTCTTACATTTAAATTTTTACGGTCAACTATATATACATATAAATATTAAATGATTTTTTCTTTTACTATTCTGTACCTTTATCGACCGCCATCTTGGATTTATTATTTATTTATGATGTCGTATGAATGTACATTTTAAAAATGGTTGTTATTTAACTACACCTCAACTATACAATTTACAAACAATTAAAATCGATTCTACTTATATGATAAATACAGTAAGGCCTATACAGTCTCACTCGCCCATTAGGCGGACTTCTTATTTAGAAGTTTATCTTAAAATTAAAATTAATTTGGGAACATTTAATATCCAGGGTTATACCGAATTAAGTAATAATAGAGTAAAAAATAATTTTAAACGTGTAAAATATTAATAAAGTACAGAATTTCAATGAAAAAAATTTAATGCTTTTTCCTACTTATTTCAGAATTTTTTCGTTTACATTATTAAATTAGTGTTTATATAATGTTTTCACTAACGTTATTAATTCTTAATCAATTCCACTGAAATGATTAAATATTAATAACGTTAGCTCGCTTAAGTTTTCTTTTTATTAAGTTAATTTTTTATTTTTGTTTCTCGATTTCTCTCGCAATATTATATCTTCTTCGGTGGCGATATAAATACTTGAGCCTATATCGTGATAGAGGAGCGATAAACACACCTCGGTACATGCGCCGGCATTGTTCCCCACAGAGGACCTGTTTTTTTTTCCCCTCGGACGGCTACTGGGTCAGCCAAGGTCGACCGCTGGAGACCCTTTAAAGAAGATAAAGGCCCCTTTAAAGGCCCCCTTGATCCCGATTTAAAGGGTCCTCGGAGTGCTGGAACGGCAGGAGTCGGAAGTGGCCCACAGTATCTCCTCCTCCTGCCACTATCAATGCACCAGTTCCGGTCGAGGACCGGTTCGTCGAAATGGGACGCCGCTGCCCGCCAAGGACGATTCCATAACACTTGATTCCTCCGCCCGTGTCTCTCCCCGCTTACTCCTACCTTCAGATCTTTCTCAATATAATAATACTTTTTTTTTTTTTACCTTATTGCTCAATCAGTAATAAAACAACTATATTTAAGCAATGTTTCTAAATCTTATTGCTTACTGAATTCTCTACAGTTTTTTTTTAAGGAATCTCTTAACTAATTATTAAATACTGTACAGAATAAAAATTGAGATTAATAAATAGAAACATTACTCATAAATGTTAGTAATAAATGGAATCCCACACAACTAATAACCGCCCACTACAACTAACTCGCAGAAGTTTTGAAATGATTCTATGCAAGATTGAAATGGAGAAAGGTGGGTTATTTGATTTTTCCAGACCCTACTTAATCAACATTAGTTTGAAATTAATATAAAAAATATTTCTAATCTACTCATATCTTACACTCTGTGAAATGATCAATCTTGTAAAAAAATATTTTAAAAAATTGACATATCAATATGTCAATGTCAATATTTAGTATTAAACTTAAAATATTTTTCGTTCTGCGAGAACAGAATCAGTGCTAGAAAGTTTTTTTTTTTCACTGAACTGATTTACAACGATTCACTCCTTGAGTGGTGATAGACACTTTTGAGTTGAATTGAGAAATAGCTAACAAACAACCTTCTTTTCTAGAGCATAAAAATTTTTTTAAACAAAAACACTTTAATATTACGAAGTAATAGAGTCATAAATAAAGGAATAAAACAATATAGTAAGGCAACAATCTGTTTCAAACGCTCCATTGACGCCTTCATCAATAGTCCGAAAGTACGTTAACGTTTATCTTCTGCGGTAAATGTACAAAAACAGAATTAATAATATTGCTTAAACTGTGTTCCTAGAATAGATAATCCTGTTCCCATTTCTTAATTTTAATTTTGTAATAAAGTAATCTAACAATAAAAATCAAACAAATTAGCGTCAAAGTACTTCTTAATATATAAAAAAATTTCTATTCCCACTTCTTGGTTCTCATCAATAGAGAATTGACTGACTTCTAGTGAATCGAAGTTCATTCATGAGAGTTACTTGAGAGTGCGTTTCTTTCAGATGATTCAACTCTTTGATCGTATCATTATTTTGAAAAATTAAAATAAAAATAATTATGAACACATTGTTACAATTTTAAAGATTTTTTCTACATCTACTTTTTTGTTTTATTCAACTGTAATATCTAAAATTAAAAACAATATATGTTTTTTTTTTAATACTATATTATATTGTTTAAAAAAAGAAAAAAAATGATTACATTCAAATATTGATTGGCTCTAATAGTAAATTATTTTTTTTATTCTGTTGAAAATTATTTTAATAATAAAAAGACTTTTAAAAACAACCTCAATAAATAAAACGCTCTCTGTGTTCCCGGCAAAGAAGGAATATATGAACTATAGGCCTAACAGTGAGAGCTGGTGGGGCTCTGAAGAATTCCTGCCGCGTCGAGGAATCTAGGTCACCATCCTCTCAATGAGCCTCCAGGTCGCATTTCCGTATCGGAGGTTCGGCTTCCGCCCCACCACTATTAGTGATTGTCCACGCTTCTGGCGGCGAATGGCAGGAGGCGTCGGAGAGTGGAAAAACGGGAGTACAATGGAAAACAGAAAAGCCTAAGATAGGAAGGTAAGAGCAGAGGTTGGGATGCGGCCAGCAAGAACAACGGTTGGAAACTAGCACAGTCTTCTGGCCGCAGCCCAACGGTGCCCCTTCACTTCACAATCATAACAGGACGATACTCCGCATTATTTCACTAATAGCTTCATTTCAGGGCGCCATTTTTTGTATTATTTTAAGCCGATAATATTGGAATACAAAATGGTGTTTTATTACATTCATTAGGTAAAGTGATCTAACCGATAGACTTTCTGCATACATTCGACGACACGAAGAGAAAATTAATATCTAAAGAAGAAAGTAAACTGGTGGTTAAGGAACATAGTAATCAATGCGCGGTGAGTTGATGAGAAAGGTAATAAGTGAGTAGCGAATAGAATCATCACGTATAATCAACTCCTTTATAGGAATAAATTGTTAAATAATTACTTTTTTGTTGCTTCGCTAGTTTACTCGTGCATAATTCATAAAGTGTCAAAAAAGTCTTTATCTTCATTCCCATACATCATTTATTTTTTACTTGTTCTTTTTAATTTATTAATTATATTTCCGAATGTAAAATTAACATAAATTTGATTTAAAACGCAATAATAAATTAGATATAAGAAGCCATTTAAATTATAAGAAACAAACAAATAAGCTTGATACACTCAATAAATAGGAATTCGAATTTTAAAATATTAACTTCATGTCTGGTAGCAAGCAGACCTTGCTAAAACCTTTTATATTATCATTTTAAAATACAATATATTTTAGTAACGAACTATTTAATTTATTTGCAGAAAAAAGTATTTCGAACACAAAAGATCACAAGTATTTGATCTTCAAAATAAAAAGAACTACGCCTCAATTATCAGTCGTGGTTTTGTAATTTATTTTGTGAATTTAAAACACAGAATAAAATAGATTTCAAGATTTAGTTACAACCAATCCGTTTTATATTTTACCTCTTAAAATGTAATATTGAAAAAAATTATTATAATTTTATTTTTAAATATTTCTTTTAAAATAATGTTCCAGTTGTTAAAATATATTTATCAAATTTATTTTAGGTGTTAAAAAAAAATTTAAACTATAGTGCGTTCTTACGAAGACAAAGTGGAAATAGATTATTTCCAAATAGGAAACAAAAGAATTACTCGGAACAGGAACTTAAATTAATTAATCTGAGTGACAAAATAGAGCTTATATTATTACAAATTGACAGAACTATCCAATAAAGAAATAGTATTTTTTTTATAAAGTAGTTTTCCCAAACCTTCAACATTATGTAATCCTTTAACTTTCATAACTACGAGTACCCATCGTAAAGAAAATTAAAAAAAAAAACATAAGAATCAACAACTTATGTAAATAAAATTTAGATCTTTCTGATGCCATAAAAATATAATTCTCACTCTCTAGAAAATAGAAAACATATGTAATATTATGAAACTATTTTAATTGCAACAATTCTTTTTAGTTATGAATTCGAAACATTATTAACAATATGTACGAATTCAAGGGTATTTTATTTAGGGTATATATATATAAATTCTTTATACATAAATAGATGCACAATTAAGAAAATAATTGTGAATTGTGAGGTGGGGAAACATAAACGAACCTTGGACCTTACACGCCGTTGGCTACATTCCACTTCGTGATTAAGCGCTTCAGCGTACTTCCCACTTTTATTTTTCAGAATTATTTGGAAATAACTTATAAATAGTACTTTACAAAATTCACTTTCACAATCACGACGGATGTAAAGTATTAATAAGAAACGTTATTGGCACATCCGTTTAACATAATGTTCTATGAATAATCATCATTTTAAAAACCGTTGAAGACAATGCTATAAACATGTTTTGCACTGTCGAGGGAAAAATTCGCGCTTTCTCAAAACATGCAACACGTCCTCTTTAATTCTTGAGCGGTTCTTAGACCATATATGGAACGGATGTGGAAGATATCCCGTGGTTTCCATGCAGCAAACGGTGGAAACTGTTTAAAGTAAAAACCGTGACGAATATTGATGTAATTCTCTTCAAAATTTCGACTCCTTGGTTTTATTCATTAATGTATAAACTCTAAAAATCATCTAAATATGTATATGTACATATATTTGTTATTTATTTTTGCATTTGTTTGATAGTATTGAATTTACACTGCGTTTTAAAATTATATACTTTTTATTTTCATTGGTTTAAAAAAAATGCCATTTTAATTATTTAAATAAAAAAAAAAATAGTACGAAGAAGTATCACAATCAGTGAAAAATACAGGATCTTCAGTGGAGTTCAAAATTACCTTACCTGAAATGCCTCTGGACATTGATTTTGTACTTTTTCAAGCGGCTCTAACGACTTCGATGCCAACCAAATCTTTCTTGAAATTTAAAAAATGGATTCGTCTAAAGTAACTTTTATTTTATTTATTTGAATTAATTAATCATCTCCCATCAAGAGAAATATTTTGCCTTGTTGAAAATAAATTTCCGGATACATACAGATTTATAGTATACCACGGGAAAATCAAAGATTTTTAGTAAATTATAAGTCGTGGACGGTAATGAAGAGTGAGGAAAAACGTATAAATAAAAATAACTTGACGAATATATATATTCGTATTTCCACGGTTGTTATAACGTTTACACTAAAATGAGGTATTGTCGTCATGAATCAATTTTATCATTTTTTTTTCTTGAAAATATGATTGGAAAAAATATAAATGAAAGTTATAACTTTTATAAGTCTTAAATTTTATGAAGACTTGTGTTAAAAGTGAAGTTGACGATCTAATGACCGATATTTTTTTATTAAATTATGCTATTTAGCTTATTTTAATTATTTGCTTTGTATTGTTTTATGTTCATGTAAAACAAAAGGTGATAGTAGGACAGATATAACGCTGGTGCAAGCAGACTCCTTTGCTCTGGGTTAACAACCTCATGTCTGGCTAACGGGCTGCTCTGCTATCCTCCTCTTAACTCTGCCCAAACATGCAGATCAAATTTGTCTATTAATTTTTTTTTTAAAGAAAACAATTTTATAAACATTTTTAATTAAAAAAATGTAAGGCCTCTTTCGCGAACCCCCCCAGGATCTCGAAAGCAGATACCTGATGAAGTCTCTAATCAAAGGTATGATTGTTGAATTACTTATAACCAGTTCTAAAACAATATTATTATTATTTTATATTATGGCCATACTTAAAGAAATTATGCATTAATATATTTCCTTTAGAGAGAGATAAATATTTTTATTTATAAACAATACTAGCTACCTCACTTAAGGGCAATAGGAATTAGGTCTGTATCATTCATATCATATTTACACATTGAAGAAAAGATATAGAAAAAAATAATAGAATAATATATTTACTACCCAAATGGAAATAAAATTAAACTGTCAGATAAATTGAATAATGGAATAAGTAAACAATCAAGATAAAATAAATTAAAGTTAATACTTTTTACATCACCCCTTTTTTTAATATTTAGGTATAAATGTATATATTTAAATATTTTGATAAAAACAAAATATATAAAAATATTTTTCCCAAATATTTTTTTTTCGAATCTTCGAAATTAATGCTTGGTTTGAAAAATAATATGTTTTTATTCATAAAATAAAGCAACTATTCAATATACTTATTGATAACTTTTTCTTTTACGAGATAATATATTATTATTATTAAAGATTATATCTATAATCATAATAATAATATATATCAATTTATTAATTACGATAGTATAAATAACGATTCTATCAATTTTTTAATTAATTTTTAGATGAGTAGTATGTATACTGGATTATTTTTTTTTTAAAGTTTTTTTTTTCTAATAAAAGCTGAAAGAACAGGTGGCTAAAGAAAAACGTGCAAATTATTAAAGTTCACTTTTTTTTTCATTAAGGTTCACTTACTTTATTTTCATTAAAAATAATTTAAGTCGTTTTGACCCCGTATTTTGAAAATATTTTTCAAGAAAACAGAATGAACAACCAATCGTTTTATATGTTATTATTTTAAAGGTTATTTTAGGCTTTAGAGGATGAATAACCTCAAAAATACAGGGTAGTGCGTTTTTTGCAATTGCTATTGTTTTTGTACATTACTATCTATAACTAATTTTTATCGCTTACATTACAACCTATAATTATATTTTTCATCCCTTTCTACATTAAATTTTGAATTGTTAAGAATTACCCAACCATACTCCTGCTTAATAGTTCTTATATTTTGATAAATGATTTTCAAAAATATATGGAAAAAAATATTAATTTATTTTGTCGTTAAGGTGTTTAATAATCTAAATGTCCGAAAAGTGTTTTTTTATTTTGAGTCGTATTGTAGGAGTTGAGACGGTCTGTCTGTGAAATGGCTGTTATCAAGGTTAACCGGTACAAGCTTCATGCTTGAGTTTAAATGGAATTTGTCTTCAGTTACATAAATTCTTTATTTCATAATATCTCTGTACTCAATCCTTCTATTTTTCATTTAAAAGACTAAATACTCGTATATCGGCGCTAGCATAATGAACATAATTAATTTCGAAATCTTTGGCAACTTGCTTCCTTTATAATAGTCAGAGAATTTAATCCTGAGAAAAAAAAAATGTGGAAAACATTTACTCTTCATTCTTTATTGTTCCGGAGTGTAATTGAAAGAGGTGGTAGGAGAAAGACATAGCATTCTGCCTAAACGACCCAAGAAAGTCAGGAGTAAGGAGGCAGAACCAATATTTATTAGCCCGTGTATATTGTAAAAGTTCCTTAATCCCCATAGAATTGTGTCTCCTGTTACAGGTGTCATTCTTCTCCGGAAGGGGCTTGAATAGAAAGGTTTTTTTTTTAGTTCCTTTTTTTTCAGTCCCACTTTGAAGTTCCTTATTATTCCTGTTAGGAAATGGATACCTTAGCCTTCTTTATTCACTTCAGTCACAAACAACAGTTTTATTATAATTTTGTCACTCCTTATTGGGTAGTTAACGTAGGTAACTTCATGGGTAGTAGAAAATTTGTAAGTTGTAAAACGAAGTCTCAATGAGTTTTTGTTTAATATCGTAAATGTTCGCTGATCGTCAACACCATTTAATTCGTATTTATTTATACTTATATTGTTAATAACAATAAACGTTTAGCGATCCCGAAGGTTTCGGTACAGGCTAGGTACGCCGCCAGGTTATTACCTGAATTATATTTACCAGATGCAGTTCCCTGAATTGAGATTTAACCTTCTAGATTCTCCGGTTAACTCATTGGACAGAATTCGAATTCTAAGCAATTTTGAAATTGTTTATCTCGATAGTTGTATTTACTTTTATAGTTTCCTTGTCCTGACCAAATAATACCAAATCATCATTCCCAAGCACCGATATTTTACCACCTTAACTTAAACCTTTTTCGGTATTCATCACATTTTTAATAACGTATTTTGTTGCTAGATTAAATAAGATTGATAATATAGAAAAAAAATTTCAAAAAGTTTTGGAAAAAATTTCAGTTTAAGATTTATTTTAAAACACAAATTTCGATTAAGTTATATTTTTTGAAAATTTTCTACTTATTCGGAATTTTCTGAAATAAGTTATTATTACAAATACTATTAATCACGGGGATTTGGCCCTCCAAATATCCGACAAAAAATCAAGTTCCTCCTTAATGGAATAAGAAAAAAAGCAAGTATAGTTTAGGCCGTATCATTGAAGTCTGTCATTGTGGAGTTGGCCTGTCATTACCCGGCTGGACCTAACACCCAACAGGCACCAGCAGCCTACCCCACATTCCATTAGCTCCATGTCTGTCTGCATTCAATTTAACTTTCTTAGTATCTACTTGTCAACACACTCGAAGCTCTAGGAATAATCTTAATAACAGTTATTTTTTTTTAAACAAACTTAAATTATAATCTTACCTCGAGAATACTGTTTGATATACCTACTATAATTAAGCTCTAACGTCAGTAAATATCAAACAAAATATTCGTAGTGAATTAAAATAATTAAATGAACACATGGATGTATAATCAGTTAATATTTTCACTATCTGATTAGCTTCTTTTATACATCAAGAAATATATGTTTGGAAAAAAACGAAAAAAGGATTACGGAAATAATAAATAAGCTAACTGAATATCCCTAATAATTTTGAACCCAGATATCATGAATACGAAACTCCCTCTCCTCCCAAAAAACAAAAACATTTTAATGAGTTAATTACAAGACTTCCATACTGACTTGCAAATCCCAACGGCTACTGAACACTTCTAAATACAAATCTTTCACACCAGATTTATATTCTTTATAATATATTTTTATATTCATATCAGATAGGTGGTATATAAAAATTATTAAAAAATAAAAATTATAAAAATGTATTCTCAAACCTAGAAATATAAGCAATTGTACATATATTTACTGTATTCAATCAAATGCTGTACTAACCAATTTCCTAGGCAATTTTTTTTTTTTAATTCTATTTTAGTTTTTCTGACATTTATCTTTTTGATCGTTTTTAGATTTTAATTTATTTTATTTAGTCATTTTTATTGAAAGTAATTTAGACATAAAATTCATTATTTATAAAGAATTGTCCAGCGGCATATCAAATTTAATAAAAAATAAAAAGTATTAAAATTTATTTATTTTGATAAATAATATATTGTGTAAGAGAGAGGGACGGGGTTTAGGAGGGCCAATCACTTCTCTAAGTTGGGGCCTGTTACCTGGCCCGATCTTTCTGTCAACCACCCCGTGTCAATAACCTCTCCTTTTCTCTTCACTTTTTTTGCCCACTGTAATTTTAGAACAATTTGTCATTATATCAGAATACAAGGAGCTCTTAAGCGAAAAATTGTTCCTTTTACTCAACAAACTATATATATTCTCATACTCTGGGCGATATGTGAATATTCCATAAAATATTAATTCATTTTAAGGAACTCATTAAATGATTACTTCGATATAATTTTTCAAAACATTTTCTGTCCTTATTTATTCATTTCGAAACAAATATAATTATTAATCTTTCTCGAATTTTTAGTGTATGCGACATGTCAATTTCGATGCTTCTGATTTTATTGTTAAGTTTAAAATATTCATCTAAAAATTACAAATTCTTTTTAATTGCAGTTGCACATTTAATTAATCAACTCCATATAAAAATTAATTTTCTGTAAATATTAAAATATTTATAACTGCCATCATCACATAGTCGACTACATTAAAAAAAAATGGAGGAATAAAATATAAATTTAATTCATTTTGGTTTGTTTTCGATCCGTAATCCTTAAACGTATAACATAATTAAAAACTACTTATCCAAAATAAATAAATTAATAAAAATTGCTGGTCTTTACGAATATTGTATCATTTATTACACGTTAATGAATTATTCACCATTATTTATTATTTTATTCATGTATTCAGTTAGGCCTTTCTGATATTGCCAAGAGAACAGAAATGATGTTTATGATATTTGAAAAAATTAGAGATTTTGAAAACAAAACCAATATTAAACAGAAGCACTTCGTTTGATTTTTCCAATCCTGAAATTCTGGTAGTTGCAATAAATTAAAAAATTAAAGTTTTTCAGACTAAAATAAGAATAAATAAAAATTTAATTCAATTTTTCTCATATCCATATGTTAGTAACATAATACTTTTCAATATTTTCTCAAGTTATGAGTTACTTAGTCTGAATACATTTATTGTAGAAGGTTTTCTTTTTTTGTAACTTTAGTTAAAAAATATATTATTATTCACTATTTACATTTTTTTTTTTTGTTTATCCTCTTGTAATAAATGAATTTAGCCGGTGTTTTAATTTTTGAACAGAAGGCAAGGTAGGAGGATGTACAAATTGTAAATAAATATATGTCTCCGAGAATATGAATTGGTAAAGTGCAAAAAGTGTTTCAAGTAATGATGTATTACTAGAGGAAGAAGTTATCGCTTTAAATTAATTGTTTTATTGCTTACTTTATGTTTTGAGTATTTATAACTATCAAGCCGGGAACTTCAGAGCTTTTGTTTTTATTTTATTGTGTTATAACTTAGTAATTAAACCGTTTTATTCCAGACGCTTAAATTTTAATTGTATTTATTCTTAGGGGACTAGATGTCCCAGGGTAAATTTATTTTTCATTCATTCATACAAATCTTGCTTGTTAACCTAGACGGTCCTAAAGTTGTGAACCTAATCATTTAATAATTTTTTATATCGGAGCATTATTAAACATTATTTCTTGGGAAAAGTGTGATATATTTACAACTGTGTTGGTCCTCCTACATGGGTTTACAATTAAACAGAGACGAAGAACCATGGGACGTGCCAGTCAGTACCCACCCCTACTTAAGCGGTCTATGCCTGGGTATTTTTAACCCTAACGTCTCCTACACTCTAGTCCTCGGTTAGTTGACCCCGCAGTTTCATCCCCCTCCCCCATTTAACGCCATATGCTTCTGAACCATAGGCTCTCCACTAATATTTACTGCCAGAAGCCAGTTGTTAACATTTTTAACTCTGTTTTTCTGATATATTTAAATTATTTGCCATAGTAGTTGTAGCTAATAGATAAATAAAATTAAATAAACGTTCAGATGGTAAAATTATCATTTAAAAATTTAATACAATTGCTAATGCTAATTTAAATAACAATTTATTTTATTTGCATTAAGTTGTTATTTTTCACCTCACATTTTATAGTAAAAGGGAGATAAGTCTTTTTCAGAGAAATATTTTGTATTAAAAAAAAAAAAAGATAAATTTGAAAATTGAATTTTAAACTGAACGTCACCTTGAGATTTCTTTAAAATAAGTATACACCGTTACAGCCATCTTTAATACTGCCAAGTTATTAAAAATAAAAAATAAAATTAAAAAAGCAGCAGCAGTTTGAAGAACGCTCATGAAAAAATATGTATAATTTATCTTTAAATTAAATAATTTATCTATAATGCACCCCTATAATTTAAGTACATTATTAACAAAGTTTCACATTCTCAAAGGAAAATTAACTTACACCAAGGTTATTATAACCTCCTCATTTAATTCGGTAGTATACAACTTTTTGAATATATTACTTTTTTTTCTGTAATGAGTTTTTAATTAGCACGTGTGAAATTTTTCAAAATAAATGACATTCATAATTTTACTTTAAACAACTACAGTTATTTAAAGAATGATTCTTATAATTTATTTAGTTTTGTTATTAGGTACATATCTTTACAAATATTTTAAGTAACAATTTTATATGAACTTTTTTTCACAGGCCTTATTTGATAGTTTAGTGGGAACTGATAAGTTTGAAAATAATTAATCAGATACAACTTGATGACCCTTTAACTAATATTGTTGATTTCTATATAAGTTATGAAGTTATTATATGTATGCATATATATTTTATTTTGATCTTGGGTATCAGTCAACCAGATATTGAAGTGCCGTTTCGCTACTTTATTGTTTGCATAGTCAATCCAATTGCCTATTACAGAATGCAGTGATACAACTTGTAGTTAATATTAGTAGTATTATATTGTTTTTACTCCATGGTTGACATCTTAACGATCTTTGAAAATATGTTGTTTATTTTAACAGAATATTCCTAGATACATTTTAGCGGAATTCCACTTTTTTCTATTATTATGTGGAAGCCAGTGTATGATTTAAAATTATGTGTTATACCTTGAAAACTGAGGAAATTTGTAATGAGGAAACAAAAATATAATGTATTATATTCTTTCTGAGAAAGATGTTTGATAATTAATGGAGCATTGCATGATACTAACCCTATCCCCGAGGGACTCCCATTGTTTCCATTTTATTATCCTGCCGCGCCAATGGGTTTTTATGAAAGATCTAAAACTTCCTTGGTAATTAAAACGTTTATTCCCCCTCCCTCTGTCTCCCTTCCACCTGTGCCCACACACTTTTCTCTCACACGGGGAAACTTTCATTTTTTATACACACACCAGCCAAGGATAACGAGGCGGAATGGAAGTGAAAGTGCTAATGCATAATCTGTGAAATTGGGAAAGACCGGGTTTAACACAATAGAAAGCTAATGGTAGCCGCGGGAAGGCGGCCGATCTTGGTTTTACTCAGTTGTTCAGTTTGTAAGCCTTAATTGATTCCAGTATTTAAGCGGGTATTAATAAGTGTAACAAACTACAAAAAGTTAATTTTAGAAAAATAAGTAAGAGGCTTAACCAATCCGAAGGTTCCATGCTGGTACCAACGATCACTGTTCAAATCCGTAAGATCAGGCTTAACGCAATCCTCCCACCTACTTTTTGGTCTAACACGAAGTTATTACTAGTTGGCTGAGTGCTTATTAACTTTAATAAAGATTTGTTCGTTATAAACCTCGGTACTAGTTTGATAAACAAGTTCAAGCCGCGGAAACTTCAAAATACCTGTACAGAATACAATTACAACTACTACTTAGCATAGATGTGACTCCCGTTATTTGTTTATTTAAGCGAGCATAGCGAGCGGAATACTATAGCTGTGGTCTGATTAAAAACAGTCATTTTGAAATTTGGAATTTTCCTGCTCTAGACCTTTTTTCGTACAGTAGTATCCAAACCCTTTCAACTATATGCTATCACATCGCAATGCACACCTCAATTATATTTCCTGGGTTCTATTCACTTTTGGCAAAAATATTTTATGTATTACTTTTTATATTTTATTTAATGCTATACTATATGTTTTACTTTATTATAAAATAAAAATTAGTCCTAATGAATTGCTTATCAAACCCGAGGGATAAATGAAAATCTACAGTTGTTTACGTATTACATAAATAAATCTTCCATATCATTATTTAATATGGAATACCGTTCAATAATGAAATAAATATTTATGTGTTTATTATTTTATTAAATATACTTATTAAATTAGTGTTTTTATTGTTAATACTAAATTCAATTATTATTTAAGTTAACTATCTAGCAAGTTTACATTCTTAAAATAATTTATATTAGTTAAACTATCATATAAAACATCTTGTGGGGATCCTGCCTCTAGAATAATTCCCCATATTATTAGAATAATAAAATATCTGTGGGAAAATTTTAAAAAAATCGCTAATAAATGAAGTAATAAGTTCATAATACTAAAGTAGATTTTCAGTTGAATAAATAAAATGTTTCTGTTAAAAATAAATAATTTGCAAAAAAAAATTAGAAAGACAATTTTTCCAAAGATATTTAGAATAAAAATACAACTTTTTCATTTAATCAACACCATTAATTATTAAAAATAGGTTGCGTTATCACATAAGAAAGATGTTTTATATAATTTTGGTGAAAGAAATTTAAAACCTGAGGTATGATAAATTTTAAGTTATCAGGGATATATTTATAAGAATTTGATAAGTTTATAAATATTTAAAAAAAAACATTATTCTGACAATTAAAAATAGATTGCATAATAAAGTTTTTTTTTTTTTTTTTTTTTTTTTTTTCGGCCAAGACTATAATAAAGTTCTGCTGACCTGCTTTTCTTCTTCCTTTATTTATTTATTTTTTTTTAAACGCTTTATTCCTAATTTTCACTACCTCCGCATAATATTTTCCAAGAAACGTCTAATAGCAGCGAGTGATGTTACCCGAACTTTATTTAATTAGTAAAAAAATATAAAGTTTTTCACGAGAAGGGCTGAGGGAGAGAGAGGGAGCGAGGGGACACCGAAACCCCTGAGGAGGGCTGAAGCTTTACCGCCCTTGTAAGGGCTGAGAGCTTATCTGATCCCGAGGAATCCAACGAGTTCCCTTAGGACAACATCAAACTTTACAGCTTAAAACTTAACGTTTCAGCTAAAATTTAAAAGCTTTTCCCCTCCCATCTGCCTTTGACTTAAAAAAAAAAACTTTCATATAATGAAGAAAACATCCTCCGAGAAAGCGAATTTATGATTACCTTGATTTTTTTTTTAATGGAATAAGCTGTCCACACAACCCGAGCCCAACGTAAATATCAACTTGTCAGCGAAGATAAGAGAAATAACATTTAAGGCCCTACGAGATAAAGCTTACGAGGTTTGTTTACCTAACTTTCTTCAATACAAAATAAGGACCACGATTTAAAATTTTATGAGGCACTCCTAAACATTTTTTTAACGTAGGTTAGCTGGAATCAAATTGCTTTCGGTCACGTTGTAATTTCTATCATGGTTGTTGAATGTTATTAATTCTTGCAACGACCAAATCGTTACTGAATTCATTACTATACACTTACGAATATATGAACTGTATATTGTAAGGGAAAGTATTGCCATCTTGAAAAATTTTGAATTGAATGATGTATGTGTGTGTGAACAACCTAGCTCAGAAAAGGAAAAGGCATACGAAACTGAAATTACATATTTAATGTTGGGTACATGCCTGGGATATGATAGCTACGTATTTGATAAAGTCGACCAATCGAAAGTGATACTTTATAGAATCTATTTTCAACAGTTTTTCGAAATTTTTGATTTAATTTGGTACCATGAATGTACCATTAAATGTTAAATATCAGATATGTTATAGTAAAAACTCATCTTCTAAAGTAATTTTTCATTGTTAGCCATAATAAAAAATGGATGAATACAAAATATTAAATAATTTTATGAATAATAATAATTAAAGTAGAAAATAGGAAAAATATAAACATACTGGTAAGGTGCAATTTTTTTCTTCTCGAAAAGAAATATTGAAATTAGACTAATTTTTATTTATGAATGATATTTATAATATATATAATATATAAACTATTGGAATCGTATTTTTTACAGAACAACGGTGATAGTGCTTCGCGAAGAATACTTTGAAAACATAATATTTATTAGGTTCGAATACATTAAGGTATTAAATTGTCTTAATAATTATTATTTTATTTAATAGCTTAGTTTTTATTTGTGATAATTATATCATTGACTGCGAATATAATTCAAATTTACGCCAAGAAACGTGTGGAACGTGTCTTGGAAAGAAGCCATATTTTTTATATTATCTTATATATAATTAAACCTATTTTCAAATTGCGTTTAAACTCTCTTATGCCTTTTTTTAGTAAACACTTTTATTTATTTTTTTTTTTATATATGCTATAAATAAACATTTCTCAGTTTACTAAAAGCTCTGAATTATCTATAATGTTCAACAAGACTCTCTAATTCAAGGTACCTATTATTGAACACATTTTTCAAAATTATTCCTATTATTTTTCAATTCCAATAAATGATTGAATATTTTAAAATAGTCTCTAATCTAAGGGTCTCTGTGGCGGTATTGCGGGCACTGTGTATTTCCTACCCCTTGTACCTTTCTAAGTTATATCAATAGCTAATTTATGATTCAGGCTTCCTTCGTTTCCTTATCCTAGTTATATGCACAAGAGATTAACATTTATGAATTACGGTGATGACTAAGGGGATATAAATAATATTAATTAAAGTTTATATGAAGTCGTGTTATATATGAGTGAGAAGAGTGAGAAGGGGAAAAGAGATAAAGGTTAAGACCATCCTTAAGACATGATTTTCAACAATTTTGATAATGAATACTTGCAATAATAAATAATACTATAGATTTAAATACATAATTAATAATTTGTTCTAAAATTATATTATTGACAAGTTTTATTTTAAAATTTATTTTAACCACTTATTTTTAATATAGACCAAAGAGAAAGAAAGAGACCATGAATTTATTATTTTTTTAAATAATTAAAATCAAATTCTTTGAGGCACGTCCCTTAAAAATCACTTCTGTGAGACCAATGAATTAGTTACTCAGGTATTTTTAATAATTGTACCTCATCGAGGTCTAAAATAGAAGCTTTTAAACGAAATCTATTTTCCTTTATAAAATGCTAATAGAATGCCTCGGCGTGCAGCAGAATGAAATATTCATTTAGTGGGAGTTCTCCTCCCTATACAAAATGGTTTATAAGATGTGTGGGCGAGAAATGTAAGCTTCCAGTGCATTCCTAATCGCAAAGACTCCCTCAAAAGAACATACATTTTCTAGAAAGAATTACTCGAGTATTTTTTGCATCTAATTCCACTTTTAGAGCAAAATAAATTTTTACATTTTTGACTACTGCTTTTTAATAAAATTTTAAACTCATCTAGAAAAGTTTTTCTCATTTTTCTTATATTCCCTATTAATAGAAAAATTTGCGTGAGTAAAAGAAATTTTCTTAGTATAAAATTAAGAGAAATCTAATTACAATTGATTGTTGTTTTGTATTATGTACGTAAAAAAATGTAAATTTTTATTTGAAGCTTCTCTTTTTTTTTTAAGTAAAATTTTTAAAATAAATAATTTTTTTAAAATTCTATCAGATCGTCATCCGTTCTCGCACCGATGGGAAAGTACCAAGTTGAATTGGAAAATGAACCCTCGGATAATTATTGAATACTCACAGGAAATGATCCGTATTATGGTAATTTCCCAAAGTTCAATAAATGATTATCATAAATCTTAATTTATAATGGTGTAAATATATCACCATTTTAATGATTACCATTCGATAGATCATTAACATTATTAATCATAACAGGGAGACATGATTCAGTACCCAAGCAAATATATTGTGTGAATAATGTGCTCATCTGTAATCCGATTATAGGCAATTTGATTTCATTATAAACACATTGTTTAAATTTGTTTATTTATTAATAAACATTAAAATTAATCCATAGAAAATATTATTTATTTTTGTACTTTATATTAGTTTTGTAATATTTCCATTCTTAATTATTTACTTTATTATATTATCTAACTATTTTTGAATCGCTTTCATGTTAAAATAAGATATAAATAATAAGTCGGTGTTAAATTGTATATTTACATGTATATAGGTTTTCTTATTACCGTTCCCCTACTAAGCTGTTTTAAATATTTTTACATCCAAGCTAAAGGTAGAAGTTATAAATTATATCTGCGCTTGCTGCTTAAAAAGAGTCAAGTTCGCAAACAGTCTTGAGACAAACGGAATTAAAAGAAGTTGGCTTTTTTACTCTCTGTTTTTCTTGTTAATTAAGTGATTTACACCTTGGTCTACAGTCTAAAGCACTTAATAAACTTTAGAAGAACAAAGACATATGAAACTATATTTCCTGTATATACTACAATTTATAGTTAAATAGATTTATTATATTTTACGGTTTATGTAAAAAAAGTAAAGCACATTAAGAAAAAAAAAATATATATATATATAAATAAATTATTGTATATTAATAATAAACATTATTATTACAAAGTATAATACTTATAGGTATTTAAAATTTATCACGAATTTTTGAGAAATGAAAATTTGAATAATCTATATGAATGTATGATATGGAGTTAAGCTTGTGAAAGCTCGTCATAAACGTCAATTGAAATGGTTAAAAATTGATTACGAAAGTTTCAGAATTAACTTTCTCTGAAACATAAATCATGTAAAAAAAAGTTACTTCCAGTTGTATCAGGTGATAAATAATAAATAAAAGTTTTTTAATTGATGGTGTTTAATATATTGTTAAAATTGAAAATTTAGAAATTATATGGAAACAGATTTTCCAATACTTTTTCCATAATTTATAGTAACAATCTGCGTATTTATTTATTTTTATTATTATTATTATTATTATCTTTGGGATTTATTCTAGTTTTATAAAACTATTTGATCAGCTGAGTGACCATATTCAAAGAAACATAAAAATGTGCAGCAACTTTTATCTATTCCGTGAAACTTAATTTACAGCCTACACTTTCGTAATAACTTTTAAATCATTTCAAATGACGTTTATGAGAAACTTTCCAAACCTTATGGTAAGGTTGTATATTAAAAAAAAATCTTGAATAATCCGATAGTAAGTTCGATATAGTTTTTAATGAGATTCTCTTAATTTAAACAGCGTTTTCGTACTTTTTTCTTTCATAAATGACAGTTAATATAGAAGAAAAAAGGTTATTACAAAAGCGTTATAAATTAACATTCACTGAATCATAATATGTGTAATGAAGAAACAAAAACTTTTGTTCGATCATAACCTAAATAATCTCTAAAAGTTTTTAACTGATGATGTTTACTTGTTTTCATCCTGACAAGGACGATTCGAATCTCAAGGCTGCCTTTCGATAATAACCAAACACCAAGAGATTAAACCATAACAATGGAACGGAATCCATTTTTATTATATTATCAATATGTTTACAATATATGTTGTTAAAATTCAAACATCGAAGATTACCCTCAGCGAAATCGAAAGAGAGAATGGAATGGGAAAGCTGGAATAATACAATGGCTGTTAAGGACAAGACCAAGGGCATTGCCTTGGGGAACACCTAGATCAATGTTTAAATTCAGCTTTGTTTCCTTACCCGAGTCTCCTCCCTCTATATACCTTTTTATGTTTTTGTTTTTCTCTTCCTTGCAACGGTAAAGGAATGATTCTTTAGGTTTCACTGTATTGATATCCTCTATCTCTTCATCGTTTATCGTGGAAAAGAATACTCACGCCGAGCTTCTTAAGAGAAAATAGAACGAAATTATTTTATAGCGCAGATATATAAATTTCTGATATATTATTCATGTAGGGCTTGATGCTAGAAATAGTAATGCCATGGGGTTCTCTACCCATTTATGGGATCTACGCGCTGTTGCCTGGTAACGAGGTCTCGTGTGAATAAGGTTTGCAATAAACATTATAGGTTGGTATTTAAACTATTTGCACATATCAAGATGTCCTTGTATAGTCGATGTAAATCTATTTAGTCACTTTAACATTATTAATTCTGGTAGTCGTTGCATCATACACGGTGACTATCTTATGTACTTTATTCTTTATCTTATGTACTATTTATGTGCGATTTAAAAAATAGAAAGTTCATTTATTGAGTGGAGCTGCCTTTTATATTTTACCCTTTGTAGTGATTAAAGGGGCTTATATCTGTAACCCCAGTGAATATGTGGTTAAGTCAAAATTCCTTACTTTTCAGGGGACTTTTAAAGTTTGAACATTTATGTAAAATCAGGTGTTTGTGGTAAATCATCGAAATTTCGTCAATACTACCAAAACGTTGGTAAATTGTTGTTACTTGTTACTTGTTTTACACCAATTTGATATGTCTTATCACTAATTAGATAATAGAGTTAACTAATTGTTCACCGAGCGTTGACAACAGACTTGACCAATAACTCTGTTTTAAAACGTTGACTGACTTAGACACTTATGCACAATGAAGATGTTGCCTCTGTAATTCTCTTAGACCACTTAACTCATTTTGACCAAAATTCGACTTAACCACATATTCACTGGGGTGACAGATATATCGTCGGTGATGGTTTATGTTGCATTTTAGCGTGTTTTTTGAATCTCTTGGCAAGATCAAACTAAATATCGACGAAACTTTAAAAATACAAAACGATTTGTTCGCTTCAGCGGGGGTTCTGGTTTGGCAGTTATTGTACTGTTGTTGCGCATAACTGATAGTACATCCAACTATCAAACAAATTTTGACAGTACGTAGTAGTAATAGAGCCAGCAATAACTTTCACTATCACCGTCACCATGAAACCCTTGATTCTAACAGAAATCATGTCATTAAAATTCTTTATTTGATACGATGGTAATAGACCAACTAAATAACCATTCGATGATAGTCTAATATTTACCTAAAATAGTGAATTCTGATATATATATA